>NC_046657.1:150354865-150379760 GCF_010883055.1 Belonocnema kinseyi
AAACTTTTTCTTCGTTACTCCATGAAAAAACGTGATTTGGTTCCAATTGTTTTTGAGATGCTGTGTAGTTATGGAAAACAGATCTATATGATACATTCGGTCAATTTTTGAGGCTTTACGCTTTGGCATTTTTTTTTTGCTACTGTGTACTCGAAAATTCCCAGGATGACAATGCGGTGAAGGTGTGGTTTGATGTCAGAGTGCAATGAAGGTTACGGAGTCGTTGGAAATTTTTTATTGAAAAACTATGCGCTTTTCGGGAAATTTGTCAAGAATAAAAAGTTCGAAAAAATTCAGGCGTATTCCTTGGCTGATTACAAGAACTTTTTATTCTTGATGATTTTTCCGAAAAGCGCATCGTTTATTGTAAAAAATTCATGAATGTTTTCACAAAAATTTTGCCATTAAGACGCAATTTTGAAAATACTAAAACGAAAAATCGATCTTTGAACCATAGATTCTCAAAGTTTAGACATTTATTCCACCGGTTAGTGAGATTCCAGGTTAATTACAGACTCGAAGAGCTTTGGAAAATAGTTCACAAAAAAAAAATAGGCACGAAAAATCACGTTTTTTTTTGTTTAAACTGCATTTTGGGATAATAAATAAATTTTTTGAGGAATTTCATTGGCACCCTCGGAAAGAGGAGATCTTAAGCATTAAAAATATATGTGTCTCAATTTTTTCTAGTGTCGAATAGTCTTAGTTATTGGCCGTTGAAAAGCAGTGTACCGGTAGTGGCGTTTTGGCCGTTTAAGGGTTAACTTATTTACTGTGTTCAATAATTTTGCTTCGTTTGAAAATACTAATTCTTTTAACTGAAAATTTAACTATTCGATTTTTTGTTTGAAAATTACCTTTTTCAGTTAAAAATTCGTTTATTTTTTTTAATGCAAGAGTCGATAGTAAATTACTTTAATGTACTTTTTTATACATCTCGCAGATATTTTAAATATAAAAAGTTCTTAGGGTCAAAAAGTTGCAAGGTTATGTCAAAAAATAATCCCAGTTGATTTCTTTGAAAACAATTGTCAGTGAAATTCTTACTCAAATCAAGTACTTAAATGTACTTTATGGTTTGTTGATACATTTTCCAAAGTTTCAGTCCAATATTTTATTTAGAAAAAAAGTTCTTAGGTAAAAAAAAAATTCAGTGAACTGAAAAAGTCAGGTCGGTAATATAGGTATTTGAGTGCGTTACATGCCCTTAAAGGCGTGTGACACTTATCCTATTCCTACTTTACCGACAATTCTTTTATCGTGCCAATTCCACAGGAAATAATATATCGAGCTTCAATTTCGGGAAAATAAAGAAAAGTAAGTAAGGAACGTTTATGTACTAATAAATTTGTACAACTGAAAAAAAATAATTTTCGGGTATTCTTTTTTTTGTATCTGTGGACATTTATTAGTACATAAACGTTCCTTAGTCCCTCTTCTTTATTATTTTAAACTTTCAGCTCAATATCACATTTCGTATGAAATTGGTATGATAAAAAAAAATGTCAGTAAAGTAGGGATCAGATAAGTGTGGAGCGGAGTGCACAAAAATGGCGTAATCTGCAAAGCACTAAAAACTTACTAAACACCTACGATAATTCGGGTTCGGGTTTTTCAAAAAAATACGATAACTGCTAAAACGTGAGAGTCAATAAACAATTTTTAAGAAATCACAAATTACATTTTTTGATCAAATGCAAAATTCCCGCCAAAAAAGATGCGGCTTTTACCGACAGTGAATTTTGTAGGACGATGTACGATCGTATTTTTTTGTTCGAAAATCGTAAAAAACAAATTCTTAACAAAAGAGATGAATTTTCATTTAAATGATGAATCTTTAACTGGCGATTAAATTTCCTACCTAAGAAATTTATTTTCAAATAAAATGGTTCATCTTCAATTGGAATATTTAAATTTTCAATTAAAAATGAATTTTCAAATTGAAAAAAATGTCAACAATTAGTTACATTTTCAATTAAAATGATGAATCTTCAACTAGAATATTTAACTTTTTAGTTAAAACATTCCTCTTTAACAATTAGTTAACTTTTCAACCTAAGAGAAGGACTTGCAACTAAAATGATGAGTCTTCATTCAGAAGAATTAAATTATTAGTAAAAAATAAATAAATTTACGACAAAAAAATTTAAACTAAACAAATGGTTTTTCAATTAAAATCATGAATCCTAAAGTTCAGTAGTGCTTCCAATAACAAAATTAATTCTCAGCCAAAGAGTCAAATTTTCATTTGAAATTGTGATTCTTCAACTGAATAAATAAATTTTTCAATTCAATTTTCAGTTACGAAATTAATTTTCCACAAAAATGATTAATTTTCTACAAATGATATAAATTTTCAATTAATTTATTAATTTTCAATGGAAACATTTACATTTTCAGTTCAAAAATTTTAATTTGACTACGACAAAAGAAATTGTAACAAAATAGTTAATATTTCAAAACAGGAGACGTATTTTCAAGTAAAATGATAAATATTGAATTAAGATGGTTACATTTTCCGATAAAAAATTATTTTCCCATTAAAAAAGAACGAATTTTCACAAAAAATGATGAATCTTCAACTTCAATAATTCAATTTTCAGTCAAACAAAATAATTTTTAAAAAATTTCAACGAAAGAGATGAATTTTCAATTTAAATTATCAATTTTCCATCAAAATGATGAATCTCCAACAGGAATAGTTATAATTTCCGTTAAAAAATTAATTTTTAATAAAAAAGAATGAATTTTCAATCTAAGCGATGGATTTTCATTAAAAATTATGAATGTTCAACTGGAATAGTTAATTTTTCGTAAATATATAAATTTTCAAACGAAAAAAACAATCAAATGTTAACGAAAGAAGTGTATTTGCAATTGAAGTTATGAATCTTTAACTGCAATAGTTCAATTTTCAGTAACAAAAATTAATTTTCAATCAAAAAAGAAGAAATTTTCAACACATTAGTTAAATTTTAAACCGAAGAAATTAATTTTCAACTAAAATAATGCATTTTGAGCCAAAAAATGACTTTTTAAATAAAAATTTTTAAAAACCTAATTTTTGACAAAATACAATACGAATTTTCAATTATAATGATTAATCTTTAAATGAATAGTTAAATTTTCAATTAAAAAATAAATTTTGAACTTGAAATTTTCTATTAAAATTTTCTATTTTCTATTAAAATAATATTTCCAAATTTGGCTTAAAATAGTGTTTAATAAAATATTTATGAAGCCTTTGAAACAGGCGCGACTATAAAATGCCTGTTATTTTTTCAAAATTCCATGATTTTTTTAGGTTTTCTACAAGGAGTAAACAAAATCTATTCCTTTTTTCATCCTTTTTTTTATTCTTTTTTTAATGTCTTTACTTTGAATTATCGGAGATCAACACCGAAAATAGTAATAACATAAATAAAGCCAGAAGCGTTCGTGCAAATTTTTAAAATAAAGGTAAGTAGTATAGCTATACAAAAGTTTCCCCACTTACCGACCAAGCAAGGTTTTACTCCAGGCTACTCTAACAGGAATCTGCATTACCGACAGACGGTATATTAAGTCGGAGAATTTAAGATATAGATTTACTGGGAATAAATAATGTTACACAAAAATAGTAACACTTATGTGCTCACTGCACAACACATATTTCGCACGATTACATACGTTTAGTACAAGATTTACATTTTTATATTTTTTATTATCGTGATGCTAGAAGAATACTTCATTTCTTATGATTTTCTACGAGTCGCTGCAAATGCATTCGCCTCTACATAAACAAATCTCGACAAAAGACAAGGTTTGCTAAATAAATAATTTGTATTTCTTGAAAATCTTTCTGATAATCAAGAATATTTTATTTTTTTAAAAGGATTTAATGAAAAGAAAATTAAAAATTTGTCAATTTTCTATTGGTTGAAATGTTACGATTCAAACTCGAGAATGCTTTCCGGTCTCTAGTTTCCCGTGTGATTCAAATACTGTATTCTCAAATCAAGTGCATTAAAAGAGAAAAGGGGAAGTTTTCCGAGAATCAGAGGAAAAGGGAGAATTTAAAGAAAAAAAGAGGAATAGGGGGAAGACTTGTGATCCCTGTAATTATAAAAAATTAAGATTAAATAAACGTCTCTTAGTGCCTTTTCTCTAATTTGCCAGAATTTCAACTCAATATCCAATCCGCTCCCCCCATGCCCATTTTTCTTTAAAGAGAACAGTTTTTTAGGGCACACCAAAAAATTCGTTATGAACTGTAGTTTTTTGATGCCGTCTAGTGTTTCATACAAAAAATCTATCCTAACCTCAAAATGGATGCCTCAATCTTGGCTTGTCACCAAAAATGTAGTTTTTCCGACAAAACTGATCGAAAAAATATAATTCTTTAAATAATGTTGACCCTTTTACTGTTAAAGGGGGTTTTGGGATCGCTGATTACCATTCTGAGTTCCGATTGGCAGAATTCAAGATGGCGAACCCAATATGATGAACGAAAAATTGAAGGCTCAACCAATTTATGAAAAACTGCAGTTTTTTCGTCAAAATTTCGCGAAAAAAATATAACTTCGAAAAATTTTGTCCATTTTGATGTTAAAGGGGCTTTTTGGATCTCTGTTTATGACTATGAGGTCGCTGATTATGAATCAGCTTGAAAGAAAGTTTTTTTTAGACATCAAATATGGTCGTTGCAGAATGAATGCAATTGAATGTTTCCTCTGCCAGTTCCACAAAAGCGTCGCCAGCGCCATCAGAAGACTGTGCGTCCGAAAAATAAATTATCTATGGTATAGGACTCAGGGAAGGTTAGTCTAAGATGCATCACACGTTTTGTGTTTTGAAGCGAGGGAAAGACGTTTTGCGCAATGAGTGTAACATACGCGAGTCGCTTCGAAGCCGTGTTTCTGTGCACGAATCCAAAAGGACCCAAAATGACATTCTCAGCGGCTGTGCGCTACATGAGAAACTCAAAGGACTTTGTAAGGAAGTGGGTGAAGCGTGATAAAGATGTAGAAAACGAAGATTTGACAGACAGGGAAAGATGCGTGTGACCTCGGAAAAGGAGGATAAAATCATCATCAAGCTTTTTGAGAAAAGCCCCACCTATAATTTGCGACAAGCCCGAAAAGTTTTGTCATGAAAGGGAGTAAATATAAGCTTGTAGACGATAAAACCCTGGCGGACCGAAGGAACCGAATGGAGCCTCTACAAAGTACCCGTAAAGACCCCATTGTGTCCCCATTCGGTTCCTTTTCAAAAAACTAAAAATAAAACAGCAAAATCAACTTTTAAATTGTTGAAATTCGGATTTTACGTTAAAATTCCCTATAGAATGTCACGGAATAATCCCAATTTTTTTTTTGCAGCGGTAAAAAGTTTTAAAAATATAAGACGTATAACGCCTGTTGACTGCTACACTTTAAGCGCATCGCTTGTAAGTAGCAGTCAACAGGCTTTATACGTCTTATTTTTTTAAACTTTTTACCGATGCAAAAAAAAAAACTATTGGGATTATTCCGTGACATTCTATAGGGAATTTTAACGTACAATCCTAATTTCAACAATTTAAAAGTTGATCTTGCTGTTTTTTTGAGTTTTTTAAAAAGGAACCGAATGGGGTCTTTACGGGTACTTTCTAGAGGCTCCATTCGGTTCCTTCGGTCTGCCAGGGAACGCCGTTTCAGATCTGCCGGTTATGGATGAAGGAGCACGGTGCTGATCCATTCTTGAAAGTGGAGGACATTGAAAAGCGACTGGCATGGGCGAATGAAAATGTCCAACGCAACTAGTAAAACGTAGCGTTCACAGATGAGTCGTCGTATCGTACATGGGTTCGTACACCACGTGCGTGGTCCTTACGCGGTCTACCATTCGTCCAACGCAGCGTTAAACATCCGGTCAAGGTCCATATGTGGGGTTTCTTCTGAAAACTGGGTTTTGGCATCTTGCATTTGTTCACTGGAAACCTGAACGCCGAAAGGATGCTTAAAATCGATCAGACGGCTTTGGTAAAGTCTACAGAGAAGTGGTTTGGGAAAGGAAATAGAGAATGGATACTTTTTGGAAGACAATAACCCGAAATACCGCAGCTGCCTTTGCAGCCAGTGAAAAGAGGAAAATGAAATCACTCTCTTGAACTGGCCCTCACCATCCCCAGACGCAAATCCCATAGAAAATGTGTGGTCTACAATGAACTGGAATTAATTTTCTACTTTGTATGTGAAATAATTGAAACAAGGATTGCAACTTTTCGTTCTCAGGAGAAAAAAATGCACGTGGGATTCGCTTGAATTTTCATGTGAAATTCGGGTGCTAAATTTAAAGAATTCATCTGAAAATCCACAAGGAATTTCACGGGGTAATCCACGCAGATAAAGGTGTTCCACGTGAAGTTCAGGCGCTAAATTGGAATAATGTACGTGGAATTCCACATAAAGTAAGGAAACTACGTGGATTTCCACGTAGATTAAGGAATTCAAAGTGTGATTAGGAATGGAATTCCGCATGAAATTCGGGTGCTAAATTAAAAAAAATACGTGGAAATCCACGAGAAATTGTACATATCATTTCACGTGAATTAGGGAATCTAAGCGGGTTTTCAAGTGGATTATGGAATTCCACGTGAGCTTATGCGTCGAATTCTACGTGAAATTCGGATGCTAAATTCAAACAAGTTACGTGAGAATCCACGTAAATTAAGAAAATTCGGTTGGTAAATTGAAAGAATTCACGCAGAAATACACGATGACTTCTATGTTTAATTTCACGTGGGTCAGAGAAACTATGTGGGTTTTCACGTAAATTATGGAATGGCCCGTGAGTTTATGCGTGGAATTCTACGTGAAATTCGGTCGCTGAATTTAAACAATGTAGGTGAAAATCCAAAAGGAATTCCACGAGAATTAAAGGAAAATACGTGAAATTTCACGTAAGTTAAGAGATTTCACGTAGAATTCGGGTGCTGAATTAAAACAATCCACTTGACAATCCATGGGGAATTTCACGCATATTAAGGAAACTATGTGGATTTTCACGTTGATTGAGGATTTTCACGTGAATTTATGCATGAAATTCGAATTCTAAATTGAAAGAATTTATGTGAAAATTCTCGAGGATTATATATGAATTAAGGAAACTATATGGATTACCACGTGAGCATAAGAATTCCATGTGATGCTATGAATATATTTCCGCGTGAAATTCGGGTGCAAAATCGAAAAAATTTACGTGGAAATCCACTAGGAATTTTAGTATAATTTCACGTGAATTAGAGCAATTATGTGATTTTTCACGTGGATTATGGATTTTTCACGTGAATTTATACCTGGAATTTGGGTGCTACATTGAAACAATTTATGTGGAAATCCACGAGGAATTCCAGGTGACTACGTACATTTTTACGTTAGTTAAGGAATTAGACGTTAAATTCGAGTGCCAAATTGGCATAATCCAAGTGGTCATCCAAAAGAAATTCTACGTTAATCAATAAAACTACATGGATTGCTTAGTAGGTTAATGAATTCCACGTAAAATTCGGGTGCTAAATTTAAAAAAATTCTGTGCGACAAAATTTGGATGCGACATTTAAACAATTTACGTGAAAGTTCACGGGGAACTGCACATGAATTGAAGAAACTAGGTGGTTTCCCACGTTATTTCAGGAATTCCACGTGAAATTCGGATGCTTAATCGAAATAATTCGGAATAATTAAGGAAACTACGTGGATTTTCACGCGGATCAATAAATGCCATGTGGATCTACGTGTGGAATTCAGGTGCTAATTTAAGGCAATTTTTTTGAAAATCGACGTGGAATTCCAGGTGACTTAAGGAAGCTACGTGGATTTTCAATTGGGTTTTGGAATTCTCAGTGAAGTTCGGTTGCTTAATTGAAACAATTCACGTGGAAATCAACGAGGAATTCCACGCGAATTAAGGAAACTACGTGTATTTTCACGTGGGCTGAGGAATTTTACATGGGGTTATGCGTGGAATTCGTGTGCTAAATTGAAACAATTGTACAAATTCACGAGGAATGTCACTTGGATTAGGTGATATACATGGATTTTCACGTGAATTGTGGAATTCCACATGAAGTTATAAATGGAATTCCGAGTAGATTAACATATCCACGTGAAATTCGGTTGCTAAATTAACAAAATGTGCACGAAAATCCATAAGGAATTCTACGTGAACTGTTTCAATTTAGCACTCGAATTTCACGATGAAGTACACTTAAAATAGGAAAACAACGTGGAATTTCAAGTGGGGTTACGCGTGGAATTCCGTGGATAAATTGAAACAATTCACATGGAAATCCCCGAGGAATTATACGCGAATAAGAAAAACTACGTGGATTTCAACGTAGCTTAAGGAATTGTATCTGAAATTCGAATGCTAAATAAAAACAAATCGCGTGAAAATCCACAAGGAATTCTGCGTGAATTGTTTCAATTTAGCATAAGAATATCACGAGGATTTCCACATAAAATAAATAAACTACTTGGAATTCTACGTGGGGTTCTGAGTGCAATTCCAGGTGAAATTTTGATGCTAAATTAAAACAATTGACGTGAAAATCCACAATGAATTCAATGGAAATTGTGTCAATTTAGCGCCCGAATTTCACGAGAAATTCCACGTGAACTCAGGAAACTATGTGGATTTCCATGTAGGTTGAGGAATTCCGCGTGAAATTCGGGTGACACTTAGAATTAATTCATGAGGAATTCCACGGAAACTAAGTGGAATTTCATGTAAAATTCCGGTGGATTTTTTCACTTGGATTCTTATCACAGATAACGTGAATCTGCTTACGTACTTTTGACCAACTGTCAATAACGAAAATTGTGATTGAACGATAGCATGTCCATGGGACAACATTTTCAGAATTGGGACCCTGTAAAGGTAACCTCAATTTTTTATGCAAAAGTAAAGTAGAAACAACTTTTTTATGACACATGCATTATTTCAGCATTTTGTGCCACCTATGAAACGGGGCTAAAGCTCTACTTTTTACTCACTAGGAAGTGAAAAGTGACATCAGAGGTGAATAATGAAAATAATAGATCTATGAGCTAGCATTTTATGATAATCAGGCCACTGATCCTAAAAACTTTAAGGAAATTTTGGTTGCAGATAATAGATTTTTGCGGTAATTTCGGGAACGTTACCAAATACAATTGAGCAAATGAACATAAATTACCAAAGAACTCCGGAAACCTATAGACATTTTTTTATTGAATTTTGGATAATTTATCTTCAGTTTCCATAAATTCCCTGTAATATTACCATAAGTTACCAAAAACTTTCATAAATATCCGGAAATTTATAAAAATCTTTCAAATTAAATTTTTGGTAATTTATTATATGTACCTGTAAAATAACGATTAATGACGAGATTTCCATAAATTTTCTGAAATCTATAGAATTTTTAAATTGAATTTTAGGCAATTTAAGGTTAGTTATCATAAATTACCTATCATATTATCAAAACCTGTCATAAATTTCCGGACATTTATAAACATGCTTAAAATTTAATTTTGGATAATTTATGGTAAGTTACATACTTAACTGTAAAATTTCCATACCTTTTCGGAAATTTACAGAATTTGTAAATTGAATTTTGGGCAATTTATGGTAACTTCCCATAAATTACTTGTCATATTACAAAAAATTACCGAGACATTTTATAAATTTTCGGAAATTTATAAAGAAGTTTAAAATTGCATTTTGGTTAATTGATGGTAAGTTACCATACTTACCTTTAAAATTATCGTAAATAACCAAGAATTACCAAAAATGTATTGATATTTTTTTATTGAATTTTGAGTAATTTATCTTCAGTTTCCATAAATTCCCTGTAATATTGCCATAAGTTCCCAAAAATTTTCATAAACTTCCAAGAATTTGTAAAAATCTTTAAAATTAAATTTTTTGTAATTTATGGTAAGTTATCTATCATATGTATCTGAAAATTACCATAAATGACGAAATTTCCATAAGTTTTCGTAATTTTACAGAATTTGTAAATTGAATTTTAGGCAATTTAAGATAAGTTACCATAAATTAACGGTCATATTACCATAAATTATCCCACAGTTTCATAAACTTTCGGAAATTTATAAACATGGTTAAAATTAAATTTTAGGCAATTTATGGTAAGCTATCATATTTACCTGTAAAATTATCGTAAATAACCGAGAATTACCAAAAATTTATTGAAATTTTAAAATTGAATTTTTGATAATTTATGGTAAGCTATCATATTTACCTATAAAATTGCCACAAATGACGAAATATTTCTAGGAATATCTGAAAATTTACAGAATTTTTAAATTTAATGTTAGGCAATTTATGGTAAGTTACCATAAATTACCTGTCATATTACCAAAAATTACCAAGAATTTGTATAAATTTTCTGAAATTTATAAAATTACCAAGAAACTTTATAAATTTTCGGAAATTTATAAAACTACCAAGAAATTTTATAAATTTCCGGAAATTTATAAAAATGTTTAAAATTGAATTTGGATAACTTATAGTAAGTTGCCATACTTACTTGTAAAATTACCATAAATAACCGAAAATTACCAAAAATGTATATAAATGTTTAAATTGAATTTTGGGTAATTTATCTTCAGGTTCCATATATTTCCTGTAATATTACCGTAAGTTCCCAAAAACTTTTATAAACTTCCGGAAATTTGTAAAAATTTTTAAAAATAAATTTTTTCTAATTTAAGAGAAATTACCATGTTGGCCTGTAAAATAAACATAAATTACGAGATTTGTAGAAAATATGTACAAAATTTGAGAATTGAATTTTGGGCATTTTAAGGTAAATTACCATAAAATACCTGTCATATTACCATAAATTATCAAAAAATTTCATAAATTTTCGAAAATTTATGAAGATGCTTAAAATTGACTTTTGGGTAATTTATGATAAGTTAATTACATAATTACCTATAAAATTACCATAAATTTCCAAAAATTTATAGATATTTTCAATTGAATTCGGGTAATTTATCCTCAGTTTCCATAGATTCTCTGTAATATTATCATAAACTAAAAAAAATCATATATTTCCGGAAATTTATTAAAATGTTTAAAATCAATTTTGGGCAATTAATGGTAAGTTACCATAAATTACCTTTAAAATTTGTTTTCTTCATTCGAGACCTAATATGGGCTGAAATGATCACAGTATTGCGAAAAATGTCTGAAATCATCCATTGGTTATAAAAAATGTTGCCCACAAATTCTCTTGTCCTCCTCAGTGCATAATTTGCAAAAAAATACTACCAAGAGTTTTCTTTTATTTAAAACGAATTTTTAGAGGTTTTGCAAACGCGTTTTAGGATAAAAACTAATATTATTGATTGATAATGTGATAAAATTCAATTTATAGGACAAACAAGATCTTTCTGCCGGAAATAGATATTTTGAATCATAAATCAATATATGTATTACCAAGATGAAATATTTTTAACAATTTACACCTTTTTTTAGGTTTATTAGCATTTTTTGAAATACATTGGAATTTTTAAACAAAAGTCATTTGATTTTAAAGGTTCATCATTTTTAAACATTTTTAGGTTACGTTGATATTTTGTATAGAAAATTGGTATTTTTAAAGATAAATAATTATAATTTGAACGAGACATACGCTTTTAAAAATTTAGGATTTTATAGTCTTTTTCGTCGTAACTTATTTTCCATTTTTTTAAATTAGATTTCGAAGAAGATTGACAACTTTTTAACAATTTTAGGTTAGGTATTCGTTTTACATCGAAAACTGGTATTTTGAAAAAATTATAATTTTAACATGATTGCGTATATTTTAACAATTCTATATTACATTAGTGTGTTCAAGGTTATGTTGACGTTTTTCATATAAAATTGGTCATCTTAAACAAAAATAATGAAATTTCAAAGAATATTTTCAACTTGGAAAAATGTATTGTTTCGTTTCTTAGTGATTTTTGTCGATTATTATTCTTTCAAATTATATATTAAAAATTTTTCAACAACTTTAGGTTATGTTGGCTTGCTTCATCTGCAATTTATTTTATTAAATAAAAAGAATTAGATTTAAATGCAAATTATTATAATATTTTTAAAAAATGTATGTAAAAGAATATTTAATTTTTTAAAACAATTTTAGGTTATGTTGACGTTTTTCACCTGAAATTGATTTTATTAAGCGAAATTCATGTTTAAAAAAATAAAATTCAAAAGCTTCAACAATTTCATATTATGCTAGTGTTTTTCATAAGGAATTACATTTTTAATAATAACAACAAAATAACGTTTCAAAGTAACTTCATCATTTTAGGTTATATTGAGGCTTGCAATCAAAAACTGGTATTTTAAAACTAAAATCATTACAATATGAATCAGATTTAAATGCTTTCAACAATTTTTGATTATATTAGTCTTTTTCGTCGGACGAAATTGAATAAAATTTGAAAAAAGAATTTTCAGCAGTTAAAAAATGAATTTAAAAAATTGAAAATTCGAAAATAAAAATTCCATTTTAAACAATACAAAACTAAAGAAAAAGTCTAAATTAGTATTTAAAGTTTCGGCAAACTGAAAAAAATTAATAGACTCTAACTAGAAAAGTTATAAGATTTAAACAAAAATCATAAATCTGACTTATCTGATTTTTACAATAAAGAATTAAACATTTGGTTTGAAAGAAGATTTATAATCTTCAATATTTTTTTACGTTATCTTCGTGTTTCTCGTCCAAAATTAAATTTAAAAAATCATAAGATTTCAAAGCAAATTCATAATTTTTTTATAATTTTAGTTTATATTGACGCTTGAAATCAAAAACTGGTATTTTAAAACAAAAATCATTATAATTTAAAACAGATTTTATATCTTTTAACAACTTTTCATTTTATTAGTGTTTTTGTCGGAAAAAATGTAAACAAAATTGAAAATTGAATTTTCAGTAGTTAAAACTTAAATTTAAAAAATTGGAAATTCGAATTCCGAAAACTAAACTGTTGAAAAATAAAAATTCCATTTCAACTATATAAAACTGAAGAAAAAGTCGACTTTTGTATCAAAAACAAGCATTTAAAAAAGTCAATTATGAGATTTAAAAAAATATATATAACTCTGACTTATCTGATTTTTATAACAACAAAAAAAAATAAAAAATTGGTTTAAGAGAAGGTTTACAATCTTAATTTATTTATTTTTCACGTTATCTCCGTGTTCTTCGTCTGAAATTGATAATTTAATTTTTTCAAATTATTACAAATTTTTTTTAATGTAGCGCTTACTCTTTAATGAATTCAAAAAACTTTGTTTCAAGGGATGAAAATTTTTTTAGCAATAAACGTGTATTTGAAAAAAATAAATAAAAATTATTCGCTGACCTAAAACGGCATTAAACGATTAAAAAATAAAGAAACAAAGAAAATCTATGGCAGTATTTAATCACTGAAAGGAAGCAATTTGCGGGGTTGCTTTTGAAAAATTCAAACTTAACTCATACATTTCTGGAAACACAAAAAAAAAATTAAATAATAATTATTTTTTAAATTAAAAAATTTAGAAACATACTGAAGTTTCTTGTTGTTGTTTCTTTTTCGTAATATCCTCAATTTATGGCTCAAAATCTCAATGTTTGAGGACGTAAATTGTGAGAAAATGTCGGTAAAGTAGGGATTGGGAAAGTATTAAATGGCCTTCAAATCGTTAATTAAGTTCTTGTTTTATAGTGCCTAGTATATTTCAGTAAGTGCTTTTTTTATAAGTTTTTCGGAAATTTTACAAGTCGTCGAGGCTATTTACATTCGATCAGGGAACGTACATTAATTATCTTAATTAAAAAAATTCATCGAAATGAAGCTTTAATGAGACAGAATTCGATTTTTAATTGCCTAAATTAAAACAGTACCATTTTTTCTAATTATAAATTAAAATTTGAAATAGCGTACTGTGAATAGAATTAAAACTTTAAAGAAAAAACGAAAAAAAAAGTCGATTAGTCACATTTTTCTTTAAAAATTTGCATTTTTTCAAAAAAGTCGAAAAAAGTCGAAATATTGGATATAGTTACAAGGAGGCGTTCAGAATTGGAATTTAGTTCTTATAAATTCCCTGCCGAAAGTCCATTGTATGATTTATTTTGCCAAAAAAATTCAACATCTGGAAATTCAATTTTTAACAATTATTAATTCAATTTTCAATTATCTAAATTTTCGAACCATCGAATTTACTACTATGGATATTTAAATTCTTACTATTCTTCAAGTTTTGTTAATTGAAGTAAATTAAATTTTCAATTCTTCGAAACTGAAAAAATGCAACTGCCGGAAATTTGATTGTCAATTTTCTTTAATTTTTCTCAATTTTCAACAGTTGAAAATTCAATTTTTAACGTTTGAATTTTCAAAAAGTCGCTTAAATTTAAATTAAAAATTTTTTAAAATTTTCAATAACTAAATTTTCCTATTTTTGTTCAAGCTAAAAAAATTGCATTTTTGAATGAGAAAAATTTAATTTTTAATGGTTTTAAATTGAAAAAAAATTGAACTGAAAACTCAATTATCAATTTTTTGCAATTTTCAACAGTTAATAATTCAAATTTCAATTGCCTTCAATTTTCAACCGTCAAATTTACCACTATTAATCATTTAATTCTTACTTTTCTTCAAATTTTAAAAATTGAAGTAAATGCAATTTTCAATTCTTCGAAACTCAAAAAAATGCAACTCCCGGAAATTTGATTCTCAATTTTATTTTATTTTTCTCAATTTTCAACAGTTGAAAATTCAATTTTTAACGTTTGAATTTTCAACAAATCGCTTAAATTTAAATTAAATTAATTATATTTAAATTTTTCAATTTTCTCAATTTTAAATAAATAAATTTTCCTATTTTTGTTCAAGCTAAAATAATGGCATTTTTGAACGTGAAAAAATGAAGAAAATTGAATTTTTAATTGTTGGAAATTGAAAAAAAATTAAACTGAAAGCTCAATTATCAGTTTTTTGCAATTTTCAACAGTTAATAATTTAATTTTCAATTCTCTTCAATTTTTAACATTTGAATTTTCTACTCTTAATAAGTCAATGAACAACTTTCCTTAATTTCCAACAGTTAATAATTAAACTTCATTTTATTTTCAATAGCTTTTTTCAATTTGTAACATTTTTAAATTAAATATTACCAAATTCTCAAAATTAGAATATTCATTTTTTTTTACTTTTTAACAATTAAATTTTTTATGTTTGTGAATTTAAAACAATGAAATATTCATCTGTTGAAAATTCAATTACCAAGTCTCTTAAATTTGAATTAAACGGAAATTTTTTCAATTTTCAATAATTAAATTTAGGTATTTTTCTTTCAAATAAAAAAATTGCATTTTCAAATGTTAAAAATGGAAGAAAATTGAATATTCAATTTTTGGAAACTGAAAAAAATGCAACTGCTAAAAATGTAATTGTCAATTTGTTTGAATTTTTCTCAATTTTCAACATTAAAATATTCAATTTTTTTTTACTTTTAATCAATTAAATTTTTTATTTTCATAAATTTAAAACAATTACATTTTTATATGTTGAAAATTCAATTACCGAGTCTCTTAAATTTAAATTAATTGCAAATTTGTTCAATTTTCTATAATTAAATTTTCGTATTTTTCTTTCTAATAAAAAATTGCATTTTTAAACGTCAAAAATGGAAGAAAATTGAATATTCAATTCTTTGAAACTGTAAAAAGTGCAACTGTTAAAAAAAATTTCAACAGGTGAAAATTTAATTTTGAATGTTTAACATTTTGAATGTTTAACAGTTTGAATTTTCTACTCTTGATAATTCAATAATCAAATTTCTTTAAATTCCAACAATTTATAATTAAATTTTACCAATTTTGTTCAATTTTCAACATTTTGAAATTCAAAGTTCTCCAATGTTCAACATTGGGATATTCAATTGTCTTTATTTTTAAACAATTCAATTTTTTATTTTCATTGAATTAAAACAAATAAATTTTCATCTGTTCTAAATTGAATTTATATGTCTTAAATTTAAATAAATAAATTTAATTTTTTCAATTTTCAATAACTAAATTATCCTATTTTTGTTTAAGCTAAAAAAATTACATTTTTCATGTTGAAAATTAAAAAAAAAAATTGAATTTTTAATTCTTCGAAACTGAAATAAATGTAACTGCTAAACATTTAATTGTTAATTTTCTTAAATTTTTCTTAATTTTCAAAAATTGAAAATTTAATTCTCAATTCATTTCAATTTTTAACATTTGAATTCTCTACTCTTGATAATTCAATTATCACATTTCTTCAATTTCCAACAGTTAATAATTAAATTATATTTAATTTTCATTTGTCGAATTTTGAATAACTAAATTTTAGTAATTTTTTCAAGTTAAAAAAATTACATTTTTACATGTAGAAAATTGAAGATTTATTGAATATTTAATTTTATTTGCTTTTAAACAATAAAATCTACATCTGTTTAAAATTCAATTAAAAAGTCTCGTAAATTTAAATTAAATAAATGAAATAAAAATTTGCTTTATTGTGAATCATTAAATTTTCGTATTTTTGTTTATGTTAAAAAAATTGCATTTTTAAATATTGGAATATCAAGAAAATTGAAATTTCAATGGTTTTAAATTGAAAAAAATTAACTGGAAAGTCAATTATCATTTTTCTTCAATTTTCAACAGTTAATAATTTAATGATTAATTTTCTTCCATTTTCAATAGTTTCAAATTAAGTTTTCTCCCATTTTTTAAACATTGGAATATCAAAGATTTTCTTTAATTTTCAATAAATCGAAATTTCGATTTTCTTTCCTTTAAAACCATTAAATTCTCAAATGTTGAAAATAAAATTTGAAAATTGTATTCTCAACAGTTTAAAATTAATTTCTTACCAATGTTTAAAACTGTAATATTAAATTTTCTTCAATTTAAAAAAATTGAATTTCCATCTGTGTGAAATTCAATTATAAATCTCCTTCAATTTTCAATCATAAACGTTGAAAATAAAAATTTAATACTTAACCGTTTAAAATTAAGTTCTTTCCTATTTTTAACATCAGAATATTAAATTTTCTTTGATTTTGAAAAGTTAAATTAGCATTTGTGGGAAATTCAATTATAAATTTAGTTAGAAATTTCGCACAAATTCAATTTTCTCTAATTTTCAACAATTGAATTTTCTAGTATTAATACTTCAATCAAAAATTTTCTTTGATTTTCAGCAATTAAAACTTTCATTTGTGAAACAAAAATTAAATTACCAATTGTCTTCAATTTTCAAAAATTAAATTGTCAGCTATCTTGAATTTAGAACAATCGAATTTATATCTGTTGAAAAGTTAATGATCGATTTTCTTCAATTGAGCAATTGAAAATTCAAATTTGAAGAACGAAAAATTTAATTTTCAATTTTCTTCAATTTTCAAAAATATAATTTTCGCTTTTTTTAAACTTAGAGCAACTGCATTTCGAAATTCTAAATAATTAACAAAATTGAAACTGAATTTTCAAATGTTTGAAATTAGAGAAAATTCAATTCTCAATTTTCTTTAGTTTTCCTCAATTTTTAAAAAATTTTATCAGTTAAAAATTCCATTTTTAACAATTAGGTTTTCGATTTTATTCCATTTAAAACACTTGAATATTCAACTTTTGAAAATTGAAAAAAATAATAATAATTTTATTTTTAATAGTTTACAATTCAATTGTTGTAAATTGAAAGAAATTTTAAAACAATGTGTTTTTTCGTGTATATCGAAATTCAAGATTTCTGGTTATCAGGAATAAACATTTTTAATTTCTCCATTATAGAAAAATATCCTCTTTATATTGTAGAAGAAATTCTTAGAATATTATTCCAGAGAAAAATATCTTTAGGGATTCTTCTTATCAATTTTCGTATTCTAAGCCCGATAATAAATTAAAACTCTTTTTCTTCTCAAAAAATGTATGGCTTACTCATAAATAAATAAATAACTAAACTTTTTTAAGATGAAAGAATTTTTTATCCTTACATTAGTATTTGGATACCATTTTTTTCAATAAAAGAAAATTTGAGGTTGTATTTTTTTTACTTTTTTTTTCAGTATTTAATTTCTGAAAATACAAAAAATTTAAATAATTTTATTTACTAAAAAAATGTTTTAACTAAATTTCAAGCCAAATCAAGTTAAAATTTTACAATTAAAACTCGAGGCTACTTTCCGATAATATTCATAATTTTGTAATCTTTTGATAATGCGCATTCGTAACGTCAACAACCGGATTGGCTAAATTTCGCGCTTATTTGAAATGATTTTCGCTATTTATTTAATGGTCTTCCTTTATTTAAATTAAAAATCGATTATATATTTTTAAGGAATAAAAATTGAATAATCATTTAACGTTTCACTTTATAAGTTTATTTAGTGATCAAAGAATTAGTTTTTATAATTTTAGAACTATTATTTTTGCAAACAAATTTTCTTTTGAATTTAATCATTTTAAATAAGCGCGCCACTGGTAACCAATCCAACTTTTGACGCGACGCATGCGCAATACGAAAAGACAAATTTCCCCGCGTAATTCAAATACCGTATTTTAAAATATCGTTTATTTAAAGAGAAAAGGGGAAAGGAGGTAAGGAGGTAAGGTTTTTCAAAAATCTTGAACTGAAAAATCCTGGGAATTGAAAAAGGGGAAATAGAGTAATTTTTTCATGAATCTAAGATAGAAAAATCCCCAGAATTGAACCCCCTCAGTCTGAAAAAGCCTCGAGCAATTAATGGACGCTCCCCGCAAGGATTACAAGTTATCACTTTGAATCTAAAAGAATTAAATAACGGTAAATATTGCGATAGAAGGTGGCAGCATGTGGCTACAACCAGGAGTACCAAGATCGAGCCGTTTCCTGCGTTGGTGTTTTGCAGGTCGGCGAAGATGGTATAGAAGTTGTGGGTGAAGCCGGAGTAGGTCCGGTCGTGTTGAGGTCCAGTCCGTCGATCCGCGCTTGAACCTTCTCATTTGTTTCTGCCTGCATTTTTACCTCATACTGTCTCACATCTTCAAACGTCATGTCGTACCAATCGTCAATCCAGGCGAATGCCTGGCGATGACCCAGCAATAAAATGTCGCGGATCCACTGAAGAGATAAAGGACTACGTTAAGTAGGGTCCTTTATTTAGAGCATTCTCAGTAAACCGTTAAAAATTTAATGGGCCGAACCAACGGGGGTATAGCAGTAAGGGAAAATAATTTGCCAGCACGAAGTATTTCGAACTATTGGGAAGAAATTTGAATTGAATTTCAACAAGAAATCTTATTGTTAATAACTCATTTTAGATCTCAGTATAATATTTCTGATTAAAATGAATTGATATTTACTGCTATTTTTCATTGCCATTCCTCAAATAACTTTGAGATACCCAATAATTCGAGTGCCAGATGGCGCTGCTATCAAGTTAAAAGAGATATCCTACACGTAGTGTGATCTGAAATCTTGAGGGCACCACTAGTGGCAAAAGCCATGATCCAAGAAGCTATGGTCTCGCCACGCGCAACTAAAAAAAAGGGGAATCAATCAAATGGCCCGTAGAGATTCGTAAAGTGACCTCCATTATTAAAACGTCATTAGATGGGAGTTTAACCCTTTGCGGCATGGTGGGAATTCCGTATTCCCACCTTTTTTCATATCATTTTTTGCGATTTCAGAGTAGTTTTATTGGATTTTACACAGGTTTTTTTTTTTATTTCATGGTCGCAGGATAATAGAAAATTGAAATTTTTGTGCGAACGGTCTACATTTTAAAAATAATTTGTTAATACTTATAAACAAAGATGAAAAAAAGCCTTTTTTGTTGAAAAGATTCTTTTTTGAAAAAACTTTCCATTATATCCTTATGAGAATGGGTGCTTAAAGGTTTTTGGGGTCGCTGAATATGAATCTGGACTCAGATTTTGAAAATTCAAAATGGCGGATCTAATATGGCTGCTGAAATTCGGAATATTTTTGGATTTTATCTGAAAATTGGTATACACAGGTTTTCGGGGTCGCGGGTCACGAATCCGAAATCAGACTTTGAAAATCCAAAATGACGGATCCAATATGGCGGTCAAAATAATGAAGTTTTCTGGATTAAAAAAAAAAATAGTGTACAAGGATTTTTGGATTCACTGATCCCGAATCTGAATTTAGATTTTGAAAATTCAGAAAATTGGTACTAATCCATGTTTTAGGTAAGTAGGTGTATATTTTTTCAAATCTCAATATTCTAAACATTTGTCATTTTGAATACAGATTCAAGATCAGCGACCCCCTGCCTGTGCCAACTTTCAAAAAACAATTTAGAAATATTTTGAATTTTGGCCCGCCATTTTGAATGTCCAAAATCTAAATTCATATTCGTGATCAGAGATACCAAAAACCCATGTACACCAATTTTCAAAATAAAAAATTCCAAATGTTGGCCGCCATATTGGATCCGCCATTTTGAATTTTAAAAATCTGAGTTCGGATGATAACAAAAAAAATTATTATGCTAAATAAAAATTTTATGCATATGCATTATTTTGAGGTTACGTCGTTTTCCACCTCTGCCTTTCCGATAATCTGGAAATTATTTATGAAATAAACTTTTCTGATTGCCTGCAAACAAGGTTAGCTCCGGGAGATTAGTTACTATGTTTAATTGTTAGTCCAAAGTTTTCGGCCAAAAATATTGTGTAGTTTGGAAGTAACCCTCGGGTGAATTGTGACACACATAACCTCGAAATATACACGTACGTTGTTAGCAATATCAAAAATGTTTTGATAAAAAAACACAATAAAAGTGCGTGGGGACGTCCGTTAGCATGTTCGCTATCATTTCCCAAATTTTTAAGACGAAATATTTATTATTCTAAAAAAAGCCGGGGAAACCTAAAACTGGTATAATCGACAATTTTCTAAGTATCACAGGCCCTTAAGCGTTTCTTCATAACTGATATAAAAAATTGAATTTATTTGAAGTAAAATACCAGTTTCATCCTGATCTAAAACTTAAATTTTTAAAAATTTTATCATCTTTTTACGATGCTTTCGTGATGTCACTAGTTTGGTTTTTATTCGCCAAAATCATTTATTTCAGGTAGTGTCTAATTTAATATACAAATAATTCCATTTAATTATTTTCAAAACCAAAAAAGTGACAAACAGTTCACCATCACACAAAAATTTCATTTTCTCCGAACTGAATAACTGTTTTTGGATGAACATTTTTTTATTCTCATTCAGAGTCTCCAGATCTTGAAATATCACGGGAGGTGTTTTTATACTTTTTTAAACTAAAAATTGAATTTTTTATCTCAATCCGAAGCCGTGCCCGCTCCAATTTTAGGTTAGTGTAAGTTTCAGATTTTCAAGTTTCACATATAGTGCCCCTAAGCTGGATAACTTTTTCTGATCAAACTTTTTAGACCTTAAATCAGGAATACTTAAGCTTTTGGGTATGTAAGTTTGAGAAACGCTGTCCCACATAATGATACGAAATAATTTGAAACGTTAGAAAAGCGTCTCTGCACGGTCATGGTAACCAATATGGAGGTGACTTTACGAGACACGGCTTGTACGTATTTCCAGCCCAGTGCATCTCAAAACAAAATGGCGATCCCTTAGTGTCCTAAGTTGGTTAGTTTCTAACATTTTCAGGGCGGTGCTAGTTGTTCCATCACTCCCTATTTTTTCATTGTAAGCAATGGGAGTAGACCACTTTATTTTTTATTTTTTAATAAACAAAATGTTATTTTCGTAAAAAAAAAAAATTGAAATGTAAAGAATATAATGAGAAAAAAGTAACTGAATTTGAATTCAATTTGTATTCGTGAACATGTAGCATAAAATATGTAAAGAACATTAAAAATAGTTTTTCAATAATTCAACTTGTTGAAAAAAACCATTTTTCAGAGGAACAAATATAAATTATAATGTTAGAACACGTCCAAGATGTAAATATAATCAATGTTTTAACATCTTTGCTTTAAAGACTTCAAAGAATATAATAATAAAAGAGAGCAATTAAAGAAATTTATTTATATATTTTTCACCGATTATTAAATAAAATGGTTTCGAATGCAAATTTAGTTAAATTCAATTAGAAATGCTTTGTATCCATTATATATTCATAAGTGAAAGTATTCACACGGTATGTTTAAACTTAGTACTGTTTAAATTTTTCTTCGGTTTTTTTAACATTCCAATAATAATATTTTTCATTTGTTTTTAACAATAAACTTTAAGAATCATATTTTACTTTTTATTTAAATTTAAATCTAAGTTATATTCCACATTCCCAGGATTATTGTATGACCATATAAATCATATTTTGTCTTTATTATTCATAAACAATGATTGGAAAAGTATTTTTAACTGTTAAATGAGTAACATTGTTTTAATTTCAAGAATTTTTTGCATGAAAATAACATTTTGTTTACTTAAAAATTTTAAAAAGTGATTTAGTCCTGTTGCTTTCTATGTGAAAACAGGGAGTGATGGGACAAATAGCGCCCCGCTGGAGATATTAGAAACTAATCAACTTAGGACAGTTGCGGGTTCAAGTTAAAATCTGAAATATGGAGAGATGTACAGGGCTGGTATTTCGTACCACCAAGTTGCGGGATCATAGCTTCTTGGATCATGCGCAAAAGCAATATGGCGGGCAATAGTAGGTAAACGTCTCATAAGATTATATAAGAACATTAAAAATTAGTTTCAAACCTTAAAAATGAAAGTAACAATAGCTCAAATTTATGATTTTACAAAATCTACACCAGCATGCAGAAACTTCGTCGAAGGAGAAACAATTTTACATGCAGGAAACCTTCTATTTTGCGGAAAAGAGATGGAAAAATGAAACTTCAGTTTCTATTATTGCATTTTGTTTGCAAACTTCGAATTAAAAAAATCTTGTTGTCTAAATAATAAATTCTTCAATTTTTCTCCTCATAAACATGTAAAATATAATATTAACTTTCGACATTTCAATGCAAAATTTAATTCATATCAACTTGAAATGACAAACCAGCTGTAACTTTTTTCAGATTTGGGGTTATGTTGATATATTTGTACATAAAATAATATTTTTATTTAGAACTTGCTTTAATTATTTTCACTCGGAATGTTGAAAAATCATTAAAGAATAAAAACGATAAATGCTTGACGATGATTATAACTTTTTCTTCAAACTTTTTTATTGACAGTGGTAAAAGCTTGAAAATATTGAATTTCATGCATTTTTTACTTTATTCTGTTTTATTTCTCGAGCGATACTATCAGTAAATGCTGTAAATGTACTATAAGATTTTTCATATATTTTTTTTAAATAGAATTTTATTTACATTTAAGAAAAACCGAACAGTTTCTTGCTTTCGAGCAGTTGAAGAGCAACCAAACACACAAAAAACACTTTGCTCTTCGATTTTCGTGGCATAAAATCCATTGATAAATTTGATTTATTTTATTTGTAAATTTTTACTTATCACTTTTTATTTTTATCTCGGTTTCACTGTAAAAAAACCCTAAAACTGTTAGAAAAATTATTTTCGTATATTCGCCTAAACTTTCCGTCAAAATTTACCTACGCTCAGGGTTTTCGGATTCTGTCACCAGGTGGCGTCCTCGAGTATTTCAGATTCCAAGAGTTCTTAAATTCCCGAGAATTTAAGTTCAGGTTATATAACTGAGAATATGACAGAATTTAGGAGAATTTATGATTTTTAATAATATTTTTATTGTTCAGGTTATATCAGCGATTAATTATAAATTATTTTCTAGCTCAGACATATTCAGGAATTAGTGTTTCATATAAAAAATTTTAAATGTATTAATTTATTTCAAACAAAAAAAAAAGTTTTTTCTACGTTAAAAGATATAACTTTTTAACAAAATAATTAAACTTCTAACTTAATAGTTAAATAGTTCATGTTTTAATAAAAAAGAATGGAACTTATACAACAAAAGAAAAGAATTTTAAAACCAAAAAGACGAATTTTCAGCAAATAAACATTTTTTACTCAAAAATAAATATTATTTTATCTAAATTATTAGACCTTCAAACCAGAAGAGAAATTTTCTTTATAAAAATTCAATTTTCAAACAAAAAATATGACTGTTCAACAAAAAATTAATTTTCAACGAAACTGGTGCATTTTTTTGCAAAAAAAAGGAAATTTAAACCTAAAAAATAATTTTTTTATAACAAAAAAACGCGAATTTTTAACTAAAAAATATCAATCTTAAAAAATGGAAAACTTACATTTTCTATTCAAAAATGAATTCTAAACAAAGAAAAAAATTAAGTATTTCCCTATAAATGCAGTTTAAATTTGACCTAAGTAGTTGAATTTTCAATTAAAAAAAAATTAATTTTCAACAAGATAATAAAAATTTTAACCAACGAGATAATTTTTCAACTTAAAATATAAATCTTTAACAAAAAAGTGATTCCTTAATCAAGCGATTCAACAAAATGTGTTAAACTAATTAGTTAAATTATCAAGCAAAGAAGAACGATTTTTAATCAAAAAGTTGCATTTTCATACAAAAGATGAAATTTCTTCTATAACAGATGAAGTTTTAAATCAAAAAGATAAATTTTCAAAGAAATAGTTGAATTTTATGTTGAAAAAGATTGTAATCGAGTTTTCACGGTTAAACTATGAATTTTTTAACAAGAAATAATTTTCTACCAAAAAATTGAATTTTCAATCCAAAAAGACGAATTTTTAACCAAAAAGGGTGACTTTTTAAAAAAATTGTTGAATTCTCTAGCAAGTAGTGTTATTTTTATCAAAAAATATAAAATTTGTCTTGAATTTTTGTAACAAAAAAAAAGTTTCTACCAAAAAAAC
>NC_046657.1:150379860-150399148 GCF_010883055.1 Belonocnema kinseyi
AAAGTAAGTTTCTACCAAAAAAAATTGAATTTTCAATCAAAAAAGGCGAATTTTTAACCAAAAAGGGTGACTTTTTTAAAAAATTGTTGAATTCTCTAGCAAATAGTGACATTTTTATCAAGAAAAATGAGATTTGTCTTAAATTTTTGTAAAAAAAATAAGTTTCTACGAAAAAAATTGAATTTTCAATCTCAAAAGACGAATTTTTTTAATTCAGAAAATATTTCAGTTCATTTTTCCATACCAAAATATAAATTTTGAATAAAAAGTAAATTTTCTATGAAAAAGTTAAGTTTTCAAAAAAATAGTATAATAGCTTAATTAATAGAAAATTGCATTTTTTCGTTAACATTTCGGTTGAAAATTCAACTCTTTTTTCTTTAAGTTCGTCTTTTTTATTTTAAAGTTTACCTGCTTTAGCAGAAATTAATTTTTTTTTGTAATAAAAATGAAACTGCTTGGTTACAAATTAAGCTGTTGTACTATTTTCTTGAAAACTTCACTGTTTTGTAGAAAATTAAATTTCGGTTAAAAATTTATATTTTGGTGTTAAAAAATGGAATGAAATAATTTCTGGATGAAAGTTTCACTTATAAAATAAAAATATTCTTTGTTACAAATTCATCACTTTTAGTACAAAATTAATATTTTTTAAATAAAAATGGAACTATTTAGTAGAGAATTTAACTATTTTGTTAAAAATGCATCCTTTTTGGTTGAAAAAATTCGTCTTTTTGGCTTTAAAATTTAATTTTTTTCGCTGAAACTGATTTTTTGTTACAAAAATTCAATTTTTGATGTTAGTGAGTTAACTGGAATCTTCTTTGGATGAGAAATCAAATTTTTTTGTAACCACAATTTCACATTTTTTGATAAAAATGCAACTATTTACTGGAGAATTCAACTTTTTGGTTAAAAGTCGTTCTTCTTTGCTTGATATTTGAACTAATTACAGAAGATGTCTGGATGAAAATTTAACTGTTTAGTGGAAAATACTTCTTTTTTTTTGTTCAAAATTAATTTTTTAACAGAAAATGGAACTTTTCCATTTTTTAAGATTGACATTTTTTAATTAAAAATTCGCGTTTTTTTTTTGTAAAAAAATTATTTTTTAGTTTGAAATTTCCTTTTTTTGCGCAAAAATGCATCAGTTTCGTGGAAAATTATTTTTTTCTTGAACATTCATATTTTTTGTTTGAAAATGAAATTTTTGTAAAGAAAATTTGTCTTCTGGTTTTAAAGTTCAATAATTTAAATAAACTTTTATCTATTTTTTTTGCGTGAAAAATCTGTCTTTGTTGGAAATTCGTCTTTTTGGTTTTAAATTAAAATTTTTTTGTTTTATAAATTTCATTCTTGTTTTTTATTAAAATATAAACTATGAAAATTTATAATTAATCGCTGATGTAACCTGAAAAATATAAATATTGTTAAAAATCATAAATTTTCTTAAATTCTTTTAAATTCCCGAGAAATTAAGATTTTTAGCAATATTTTGATTGTTCAGGTTATTTCAGCGGTTGAATATAAATTATTTTCTAATTCAGACATATTCAGGAATTACAATATTTCATATACAAATTAAAATTTTTCATATGTATTAATTTATTTCAAACAAAAAAAAGACGTTTTTTTCTACTGTAAGAGATAACTCTTTAACCAAATACTGGAATTTTTAACAAAATATTTGAATGTTTAACATAATAGTCAAACAATCAACCTAAAAAGACAAATTACCAGCGAAAAAGTGTCATAGTTTATATTTTAATAAGAAAAGAATGAAATTTATACAACAAAGGAAAAGAATTTTAAAACCAAAAAGACGAATTTCCAGCAAATAAACATTTTTCACTCAAAAAATAAATAAAAGCTTATCTAAATTATTGAACCTTCAAACCAGAAGACAAATTTTCTTTATAAAAATTCAATTTTCAAACAAAAAATATGACTGTTCAACAAAAAATTAATTTTACACGAAAATTATGCACTTTTACGCAAAAAAAGGAAATTTCAAAATAAAAAATAATTTTTCAACAAAAAAAAACAAAATTTTTAATTAAAAATGATCAATCTTAAAAAATTGAAAAGTTACATTTTCGGTTAAAAAAAGAATTCTAAAAAAAAAGTATTTTCACTAAACGACTTTTAACCGAAAAGTTACATTTTCTAACAAAAAATGAAATTTCTTCTATAGCAGATGAAGTTTTAAATCAAAAAGATAAATTTTTCAAAGAAAATTTGAATTTTCTGTTAAATTTTATACCAAAATAATGAAATTTTCAATCTAAAAAGACGAATTTTTAACCAAAAAGGATGATTTTATGAGAAAATTGTGGAATTCTCTAGCAAATAGTTGCATTATTATCAAAAAATATGAAATTTATCTTGAAGCCGAAGAGTTTTTTATTGCAAAAAAGGTGAGTTTTCATCCAAGAAAGATTCCAGTTCACTCAGTAACATCAAAAATTGAACATTTGTAACAAAAAAATAAGTTTTTACGAAAAAATTGACTTTACAATCCAAAAAGGCGAATTTTTTTAACCAAAAAGGATGAATTTTTAATAAAAATATTTGCATTTTTATCCAAAAAAGATCAATTTTGTGTTAAAAAATATGAATTTGTAATAAAAAACAAATTTTTTTTATAAGTGAAACTTTGATCCAGAAAATATTTCAGTTCCTTTTTCAACATCAGAATATAAATTTTAAACAAAAAGTAAATTTTCTACGAAATAGTTCAGTATCAAAAAAAGATTTAATTTCTGCTAAAGCAGGTAAACTTTAAAATAAAAAAGACAAACTTAAAAAAAAAATGAGTTGAATTTTCAACCGAAAAGTTAACGAAAAAATGCAATTTTCTATTAATTAAAATAAATTCTGGGATTCTCATAAAATCCAAAAAAAAATTTCATGAAAACATGTAATTTAATATTAGAAAATTAAATATAAAGTTAAGTATTTTGAAATATATATTTACATATATAAATCATTTATAAATTAAAATAATTATTGTTTTTATTTTATAAAAGGGAGTTGGTGAAGAAATAAAATTTCCCTTCGGACAAGGAATTTTCTATATGAAACGAGAATTAAAAAATATATAAACTGGGATTTGAAAGAAAAGAATTAAAAAATCAAGATGCTTTTTCCGAAATTAAAAAAAAGAGAGTGCAACAACGGTAAATATTCGATCGAAAGTGATTTCTATGAGAAAATGTGTAAAATTGACCATTTTTAATGCTAAGAATTTGTAGCCAAGTAAATTATTTAATTTGTTGACATATATTTTTTTAATTATTAGTGCGAAATCATAGAATTAAAAAAATAATAATTTTCAACAAACGAGTTTATTTTTCAACGAAGTAAAATTATTTCAAACCCAAAAGATTAAGTTTAATCTAAAATGATGAATATTTAATTGGAATACTTGAATTTCTAACCAAAAAGAAGAATTTTCAAATAAGTAGATTAATTTTCAAAGAAAAAACAGATTTTCTACAAAAAAAGTCGATTTTCTACCAAAAAGTCTATTTTTTAACAACATGTGAATTAGCAACGAAATAAATGAATTTTCAATGCAAAAAGAAAAATTTACTTTTTTGTATTAATATTATTAATAACTTTTTTGGTTTAAAATTCACGTCTTTTGTAAAAAAAAGTTTTTCCCTTGATATTTTATTTCTTTGCTTTGAAATTAGTTTCTTTTTATTGAAAATTATATTTTTTTAACTAAATTTTTCATCCATTTTTTTAGAGGCATTTAAATTTTTTGGTTTAGTTAAAAACTTATTTCTCTAACTTAAATTCAAATAATTAGATTATTCGTTAAAAATTCATCCATTTTGTGGGAAATTTGTCTTTTTTTTGTTTGTAGAAAATTAACATTTTTGTTGGAAAATTCGATTAAAAAACAAAATATTTGTTTGAAAATTCATGTATTTTATTAAAATTATTTTTTTGTAGAAAATTAATCTTTTTAGTTGAAATTTCATTTCTTTGGTTGAAATTTTTTTTTTTTTGAAATTATTTTCTTTAACTAAAACTTCAACTATTCCACTTTTCGTTGACATAAATACTTATTTGGTTAAAATTTTATTTTATTTAATAAAGGTGCATCATTTTAGACGAAATTTTATTTCTTAGGTTATAAATTTATCTTTTTAATCTGAAAACTCAACTGAATGAGTTGAAAATTGAATCAAAATCTTTTTTGTATTAATATTATTAATAACGTTTTTGGTTTAAAATTCACGTATTTTGTAAAAAAAAGTTTTTTCCTTGAAAATTTATTTCTTTAGTTGAAATTAGGTTTTTTATTGAAAATTATATTTTTTTAACTAAATTTTTCATCCATTTTTTTTTTAGAGGCATTTAAATTTTTTGGTTTAGTTAAAAACTTATTTCTCTAACTTAAATTCAAACAATTAGATTATTCGTTAAAAATTCATCCATTTTGTGGAAAATTTGTCTTTTTTTTGTTTGTAGCAAATTAACATTTTTGGTTCAAAATTCGATTAAAAACTAAAATATTTGAATATAAACATATACAAACAAATACAAATACAAACAAATACAAATATTTTAAAAATTTGATTTTAAAATTGAAAAATTTAAAAATTCGATTAAAAAATATATAAAAATTCATGTATTCTGTTAAAAATTATTTCTTTTTTGGTAGAAAATTAATCGTTTTAGTTGAAATTTCATTTCTTTGGTTGAAAATTATTGTTTTTTATTGGAAATTATTTTCTTTAACTAAAACTTCAACTATTCTACTGTTGAAAATTGATTTGGAATCAAAATCTTTTTTGTATTAATATTATTAATAACTTTTTTCCTGAAAATTTATTTCTTTAGTTGAAAATGAGTTTTTTATTGCAATTTTGTTTTCTAAATTTTCCGTCCATTTTTTCGTTTTGTTCGATAAGCATTTAAACTTTTTGGTTTGTTTAAAAACTTATTTCTCTAAATTGAAATTAAATTACTAGATTATTTATTGAAAATTCATCCATTTTGTAGAAAATTTGTCTTTTTTGTTAACAAATTAAAATAATTTTAGTTAAAAATTAATTTCTCTGCTTAAAAATGAATCAAATTTCGTTAAAAATTCTTTTTTATGTCGTTGAAAATTAATTTTTTGTGCTAAAAATGCAGCTATTCCATTTTTTTCTAGAAAATTGATCTTTTTCATTTGGAAATTTACTTCTTCTGTTGGAAACTTGTCTTTCCTCTTAGAAAATTCAATTATTTTGGTATAAAATATATATTTATTAAGGTGCTCTTTAATGCGAAATTTAAATAATGTAATTATTATTAATAAAGATAAATGTCGATCATATTCTCATGTCCCTGTGAATTTCTCCGAGCACTTAAACTCTTTAGAACACTATAAATAATATAATTAATGCAGAATTGAGAGAAAAAAAATGAATTAACATTTGTTGACGTACCCTTTGCACAAACTCTTCAACTCGAGTTTGCAGTCCCCAAACTTCGAAGGAAGCATTTACTACTTTGTAGGAACACATTATAGGCTGGGTTGTGTCTTTCCAACCTTCTATCAAAGGACCTCGACCCGTTCTTTTTGACTGAAAGAACTTGGGATCCTGACAAAGAAATTAATGGAAATTTCGGAATTTTTATTATTTCAAAATCATCAGAAACGTTGAGAAAAAGCTGTGAAATTTCGACTCCAAGCCTCACAGTCCCTGTATGATAAAAAATAGGGACCGCTCATAGGGTACTTTTTTACCGCCCAAAGGGGAAAAAAATTCAGGACTAAATTTAAAAAAATCAAAACAAAAAAAAACCTATTGTTTTTCATGAAATTGCAATTAATTTAGAGCAATTTAAGGAATGCGAGAAGAATTCGATGAAATTCATGTAAATTCAAGATGAATGGAAAAAGATCAAATGAATTTAAAAAAATGTAAAAATGCGAAAAAAACTTTATTGATCAATTAAAACAAAAAAAAAACTTTTGAAAATTGAAGAAAAAATATTTATTCAGGGTGGCCGTTTTAATCGACGAAATAAATTCCCGGTTCGCAAACATTTTTCACGGACAATGAAATTTAAAAAATGGAGCACTAAAGCTAAAAAAATTTCCACTTGAGGTAATAAAAACTGAGTTGCAAGTGGAATTGTTAAATTTTGAACTTTTAAAATTGAAATTTAAAAGTCTTAAATTAAAAAATGTTGCTTTCAAATTCTCAATAATTTACGCGTATAAAATTGAAGTTACTAACATTTTTCAATATAAAAAAATACAAATCTACGTTATTTGTTATTTGTAGTAAAAATACGAACTTTTAACAAAACAGTTTAATCCTTGGCCGAAAAATTGAATTTTCAATCAAAAATAGAATAATTACATTCCTAATTAAAAAAAATAATAATAAATCTGAACTAAAAAAACTGAATTTTTAACAAAACAGTTAACTTTTCGATTAGAATTATGAATCTTTAACAACAAAAAGTAATTTTTTTACAAACTTCAGTTTTTATTTAGTTTAAATAATGCGTAATCATTTTATGTTGACGAGGGCCCTAAGGCCCTGTGCTCAGTTACATTCGAATGTAACTGAAAACAGGGTTTTAAGCCCTCGCCAATTGTAGTTTTTAAGTTGAAAATTAAAATATTTGCTTTGAAATTCCTATATTTTATTGAAAATTTGAATTTGTGAGAGAATATTTCAGTTTTTATCTGACTAGTTCCTCTTTTTCGTTGAATATTCCTGTATAATTTGAAATATTTGGTTAAAAATTCGTCTATTTTGGTAGAAAATCCATCTTATTAGTTGAAAATTTATCTTTTTGAATAAAAATTAATTTTTTCTTATTCAGAATTAATGTTTTTAACTGGAAATGTAACTGTTCTATTTTTTGTCGACAAATAAGTTTTTTACTAAAAATTTAATTCATCCATTTTTGGTTAAAAGTTTGTTTTTTTGGGCTAAAAATCTTTTCGGTTTAAAATTAATTTATGGGGTTAAAAATTGAACTATTTTGTTGAAAATTAATTCATTTGTCTAAAAACTGTTTTTTTTTGTTGTTTAAAATTTACTTTTCTGACTCAAAATTAAAGTATTCTAATTTCGGTTCTAAATTTATTTTTTTGTTTGTTGCAAAGTTATATATTTTATTGAAATTAACTCTTTTTTGGTAGAAAATTCATCTTTTGGGTTTATAATTGATTTACTTTGTTAAGAATCCATGTTTGATGTTGTTGAGAAATAATTGTTTTAATTACAAATTAAATTCTTCTTATTTTTGGTTAAAAAATAATTCTTTTTTTTTATGAAAAAAAAACAAACTATTTTCTTGAAAATTCGTTATATATTTTGTTTAAACATGTATTTTTTAGAATTTTAACTATTCTAATATTTGTTAAGAATTGGTCTTTTTTAGATGAAAAGTCATTTACTTTTTTGTTGAAAATGTGACTCTTTTCGTAGAAAATTAATATTTTTGGTAGAAAAATTTACTAAAGCTAAGAACTTTTCCACTTGAGTTAAAAAAAACTGAGCTGCAAATGAAAGCACTCAAATTTGGTTTTCAAATGATCGATAATTTACGTATATAAAATTGAAGGTACTAACATTTTTTAATATAAAAAAATATAAATCCACGTTATCATTTTCAATGCTCTAAATTAAAAGAACAATCAATAAACTTTAAAATGTTCCAAATTATATAATTTTAAGGAATTTTAAGCTAGAAACATAAATATTGAAAATTTTTTAAAAATTTAACTGAACACTTCTTAAATTAGAAATTAAATTATTTTCTTTTTAAATAGCTTAAACATCCTTGGAAAGGTTTAAAATTTTATTTCAAAATCTTGAGAAATCTAGAAGTTGTTTTAAATTTGTTTTAAATTTAAAATTATATTTGAAATTTTTTTAGAACTTCTAAATATCTGTCAAAATTAATTAAATTTTGTCTACAATTTTCAGAATACCCTGCAAATTTTAGAAAAATTCTTTACAATTTGGATATTTAAATAACAATTGAACATTTATTATTTGTAGGCGAAATTTGAGTAATTTTAAGAGATATGTAGAAGTTTTGAAAATATTCAAACTTAACGTAAAACTTGAAATGATAGCCTGATGTTAAATTAAAAACGTAGATTATCGCAGATTTTAAACAAAAAATTAGATTTAAACAAAATTTTCAAAAAAAATTCTAGAATATTTTAAGAAAACTTTCTAAAATTTTCATGATAATTTTTAATCTTTTTAAAACTCCTAAATATCTCCTAAAATTACTCAAATTTTTTCTACAAATGTTCATTTGTAAATTATACAACAAGATAACAAAATCTCACTTACAAATGAAGCATTTTTCAAATGTAACAATTAAATTGTAACGCTCAAAGTTTAAAGGCTCTTCGGAATTTTAACAATTCCAGGTTTTCTATGTCAAACAATTCAGTGAAAGATTCTTCACTTTTAAATATTTGGTTTCAATTTACTTGTCTTAAATAAAAATTCAAATATTGCTAAATATTCAATAATTAATCTTTTTTTAATTAAAAATTTCAAATTGAATGGGTTAAAAATTGAACATTTTAGACTGAAACAATATTTTAAATTTAATAAAATCCTGTAATTATAAATATATATTTTTATGAAGTTATTCTTAAGTTTAAAATAGTTTATAAACTTTCAGTCACACCTTCACATTTGTTTAAAGACTAAGACTTTCAAATTGAAACCGTTTAATTTGTTTAGTTAAAAATTCATGTATTTCGTAAAAAATGAAATTTGGTTTCAGATTAATATTTTTGATTAAAAATTCGTCAAAATGATTAAAAATTAATGTTTTTGGCTGAAAATTCGTTTCTTTTCATTTATAGTTTTGGTTTTTAAATATTTTTTTAATAATCTTTTCATCTTTTTTAGTTGAAAATTTATATATTATATTGAAACTGTATCTTTTTTATAGAAAATTCAACTTTTGGGTTTAAAATTGAATTATTTTGTTGAGAATTCTAATGTTTTTTTGTTAAAAAATAATTTTTTTGGATAAAAAAAAGAACTGTTTGGTTGAAAATTAATTGATTTTAATTTATTCAAACATGTATTTTTCTACCACTTTAACTATTCTAATTTTTATTGAAAATTGGTGTTTTTTAGATGAAAATTCATGTACTTTTCGGTTGAAAATGAATATTTTCTCATAGAAAATTAATATTTTGGGTTGAAAATTGAACTATTTGGTTAAAAATTCCTATTTTTGGTTGAAGATTCGTCACTTTAGTTAAAAATTAATTTCTTAGGTTAAAAATTTATCTTTTCAATTTAAAAATTCAACTGAAAAATGTTTAAAATGTCCTAGAAGAATTTAGAAATTGGGAAATTATAGCAATCCTAAATAAGGCAGAGTTTGATGCGAATAATATATTTTTTATTACTTTGATTTCTTTTATCGTTTAAATTAAGTGCCCTTTCCAATTTAAAGTGAATTAAAAAAGCTTTCGTTTAAAAATTTTTTTAAATTCAAACTTATATTTTTTTTAACTTTCCTTCCGTAGCTACATTATTTTTTTGATATTTTTTTAATTTGACAAGGGGAAAAAATAATTTTCCCCAGCAGAAATAGAAAGAATGAAATTTTTTACAACTTTTTCCCAACTATCCGTATATAAAAAAAAATAATTTTCTTTTCAGATTTACCTCCTCTTCCTTGTAATGTTTTGCAGATATTTCATCATATGCAATATCGATGAAATCAACTTCTCGATGTACAAGTTCTACGGGAGATAGACCCAAACACTGAAAGAAAATTTTAATTATTTTTAACAATCTTCTAGTCTCTAATTTGACAAACCACAGGCCTCACAGTCTCTTTGAATTTATCATTAAACTTCAAAAAAAATTCAAATGAATTTAAAAACAAAATTTGTAATAAAAAAATCAATCAATAAAATTAAAAAATTAATACTCTAAAGCTAAACATTTTTCTGTTTGAAATAATACAAAATACAATACAAATTGAAGAACTCAAAATGGAACTGCGGATTTTTGCACTTTTAAAATTGAAGTTTGAAAGTTTTTTAATTCAAAAATGTTTGATTTAAATGCTCAATAATTTACACGTATAAAACACGAACAGTTTTTAATTGAACAATTTTAAATTAAAAAATTTAAAGCTGCCAAATTTAGGATTTTTAACTATTATAAACTATAGAGTTCAAAGATTCAGATTCAGTTTAAAAAATATAAATCCACGTTATCATTTTCAATGCTCTGAATAAAAAAATCAATCAATGAACTTCAAAATTTAATTATTTTAAGTAATTTTAAGCTAGAAACATTAAACTTTGAAAAATTGTCATTTTTTTAACTAAACATTTTTTAAAGTAGAAGTTAAATTATTTAAATAGTTTAAACATTCTTGAAAAGTTTCAAAATTTTATTTCAAATGCTTGAGAAATCTAGAAGTTGTTTTAAATTAGTTCTAATTGATTTTTTTCTTAATTTACTCAGAACTTCTAAATATCTTTTAAAATTAATTGAATTTTTTTACAATTTATCAGGAAATCCTGCAAATTAAAAAAAAATTCTTAAAATTTGGATATATAAATAACAATTGAACACTTAATATTTGTAGAATTTTTTTTAGCAATTTTAAGAGATATTTAGAAGTTTCGAAAAGATTCCAAATTAATTTGAAACTTGAAATGATAGCCTAATTTAAAATAAAATGTAGATTTTTGAAGACGACTGAAAAATCCCAAAAAATAAAATTCCCGAATAATAAAATTCACGACATTTATGCTAGCTTACTTTTCGACTCATTATGAACAAAAGTAACAATTGTAGAGAAAAAAGAGAAAGTAAATTTAAACCGACAATAAAAGAATTAAATTTTCTCTTAAAACTCTAATTTTTCAGAAAAAAACAACTATTTTTCAGCAAAATAGTTAAATTTTCTACTGGAATAGTTGAAAATTTTAGATAACAAAATTTATTTTCAAAAAAGTACTTAAATTTCAACCAGAGATCAATAAAAAAAATTAATTTTTAATGAATTAGTTTAATTTTTCATTTTCCATATCTTCCGAAATTCGAAAAAATTCTTAAAAAACAAATACAACTTATTTTAATACCTCAAAATGATTAAAACCCTTCGAAATTCTTTGAAAATGCTTAATTTTGTTTGAAAATGCACTGGAATCTTTTAAAATATCTTAAAATATTTAAAAGTCTTTGAAATCGCTTCAAAATATTGAAATAAATAAGCAATTTCTAGGAATCTTTTAAAATTTACTAAAATATTTAAATTCGTTTGAAAACCGATTAAATTACTGAAACTAATCAAAAAAAAATTTTCAATCTGATAAAATAACACTAAAATATTGAAAATTCTTTTAAATCTTTTAAAGAATTCTAAAGAATTCCAAAGAATTGAAAAGAATTCAGGATAAATTAATAAGAATTCAGGGTAAATTTCAAAAACTAATTTCAAATCTCTTCAAATCCTAAAAAATCTTTCATCCCCCTGGATTTTTTTTTATTTTCCCTAAAATATTTTAAAATATGAGCTTTAGAAAATATCTAAAAATGTTTCAAATACGCTTAAATATAGAGTAAAATAGGGGATAAAGGGACCGGTCTGTGAGGCCTGAAATCAATATTTATTATTTTTTACACTTAAAAACTTACATTTTCTGTCGAACCGTTATTATCCTCATAACGTGTTTTAATATATATTTGAAATTTTGGAATGATGGAGCACTGTAAAAAAATTTTACGTTAGCTCTAGATATATATATTTTTTTTTATAAAATAAATATTCAACACTTACAGTATATTCTGCAAGCCGAAACGTCCCGAACCACAAAAAATAGAGAATTTTATTACATATACATGAAAATATTAATAAAATTTTTACATAATTATATTTAAAAATAATTAATTAAATTTTTACTTAAATACTTTAATTTAAAGCAGTCTAGTACTGACATTTTTCATTTTTTGTCGGGGCAAATATATGTTTAAAAATTCGTAATTTTCAAAGTTTTACCAAAATCGATCTTTTTATTTTTCCTATGAAAAGATATTATTTTTAGAATCCTCAAAAACTAAAATAAATTTTAAAAGCTTTTAGATCTTGAAAATCAGACATATTATTTAAATTATGAACAAAATAATAATATTAGAGATACTTGCAAAATTATGGGAACTACGAATTTTTAAAATTTATTTTGAAATAATTAATTTAAAATTATGAAACTAAAAAAATCAAAGATCTCTAACGTAATAATAATCCAATATAAAGATTTTAAATAACTATTTATTTGTTAGAAGTTTTTCAACACTTAAATTCGATTTAAATTTTAATTCCTGAAAATTAAAAAAAATCGTCTCAGTCTTCAAATATTCTTTTTCTACAAATTTTGAAATCCTCAAAATACAAATATTTTCTTATAACAAAACCAAAAACGTTCCAATTTTTTCCAGAAATATTGAAAAAAATTTAATATTGAATAAGAAAAAATTAATCTTAGGTGTAGTAAAATTAAATTTTTTAAATAATTATTGCAACTTAAATAATGGAATGAAAATCAAGGTGGCAATTCGGCGGACGTTTTAATATTAATTTTCTACAAAAAAAATACAATTTTTCAATCAAACACAAATTTTCAACAAAAAATTTGAATTTTGAAGTAGAAAAAAACATCAGCTTTCAACAGAAAATGGAATAGTTACATTTTCAGTTTAAAAAATTAATTTTCATCAAAAAAATTGTAAACAAAAACTGAAATAATTCAGTTTTAAGTTGAGAAAATCAATGTTCAACCAAAAAACTAAAAAATATCATTTTTCAATCAAAAATTGAATAATTAAATTTTCAGTCAAAAAATGAATGTTCAACCAAAAAAACTAAATTTTAAATAAAATTTGCATTTTTAACTAAAAAAGAATTATTTTCAACAAGTTTTTTTTTCAAAGATGTACTAGTTCAATTTTCAGTCACCTAAAATTAATTTTCAAGCAAACTGATTAATTTTTTATTAGAATGATAAATCTTCAATTTAAAAATTTGAGTTTTAAACAAAAAAAGTGTTTTTTTTTTAAACAAAACACTTGAATTTTCAATTTAAAAAGACAAATTTACATCCAAATTGTTTAATTTCGAAATAGAAAAGGTAAATTTTCAACTAAAAGAGAAACGGTAAAACTTTCAATTAAAAAAAATTAACTTTCAACCAATAAGATTAATTTTCTACAAAATATCAATTTTCCAAAAATTGTATGAGTTTCCGAAAAAAATAGTTTAAATGTTTTAAATACAGAATTGATTAATTTATCAAAATGAAAAATTATTTTAATTCTCCCTAGGAACTTAAATTTTGTTTAGGTTTTTTTTTTTTTTTTAAATAAAAAGTAAACCATTAAAAATTTTTCCAGAAATGTTGAAAAAAATTTAATCTCAAGTCCTTCAAAAAATATTAAAAAGCTTCTAATAAAAGAGTAAAAAAAAGAAGTTTACAAATCATTATTGCAACTTAAATAATGGAATGAAAATCAGAGTGACAATTAGGCGGACAATTTGAGAATAATTTTCTACCTAAAAATTGAATTTTTAAATCAAAGAAAACACATTTTCCACCAAATATTTGAATTTTAAACTAGAAAAAATCAATCTTCAACAGAAAATGGAATAGTTACATTTCTACTTTAAAAAATTAATTTTTTACCTTAACTCATGAATGCTCCACTGAAATAATTTGTACTAAAAAAAAATTTTAAACCAAAACTTTAATAAAAAATATCATTTTTCAACCAAAAATTGAATAATTAAATTTTCATTATAAAAATGAATGCTCGACAAAAAAAATTAATTTGTAACTAAAATTATGAAATATTCGACTGAAATAGTATTTTCAGTTTAAGAAAAAAATTATTTTCCAGCAAAAAAGAAACAAATTTTCAATAAAATAGCTCATTTTCAACTAAAGAAATGAAAATTTAATTAAAATAATATATAAATGATAGAAATGGTTTAATTTTTAACTATAAAGGATTAATTTCCAATCAGTTTTTTGTTTGTAAGAATTTAATAGTTCAATTTTCATTTAACTAAAATTAATTTTTAAGCAAACTGATAAATTTTGTATTAGAATGATGAATATTTAATTTAAATAGTTGAATTTTTAACAAAACAATTCGTTTTTTAAACAATATATGTGAATTTTCAACGAAAATAAATTAATTTTCAATTGAAAAAGACAAATTTACGTCTAAATTGTTAAATCTCGAATAAGAAAAGTTCATTTTTAAACTAAAAGGGGAACGGTTATATTTTCAGTGGAAAAAATTAAATTTCATCCACTAAGATTAATTTTCTAAAAAAGACCATTTTTACACAAATTGCATGCATTTTCGAAAAAATATTTTAATTTTTAAATAAAAAATAGCTGAATTTTTATTGAAAAAATTTATTCAAAAATTTGGTAATTTTTCAAATGACCCAAATGGCATTGCATAAAAGAACCAAAAATTCTTTGGAAATTTTCGAGACGCCCGTTTCTTAGAGAAAAAATATTCCTACATTTTCTTGATCGGAAAAAAAATATATTCAAGAATTGAAAAAAATATTACCTGTTATAGTAAACGGATAATAATTCCACGCTTTTTCAGTCACATAAAATATCCTTGGGATTATTGACTGTACCCAATACGGAAGTTTGCTAAAATAAATTCATTAAAAATTTGTGAAATTGAAGTTCTTCCTCTTTTTTTTTTCTTTTGAAAATTAATTATTATGAAATTACCTAGAAAGGTGAATTCTTTTTTCCGTAAATCGTCCCTTCCCATGCTCTGGATCTTCACATTCACAATTCTCTACGACTTCGACGCCTTCGCCATCTGCTGATTGTTCATGGCTATGTCTTGCGATCATATAAAGTTGACCAACTCGATACTTAAAAATAGCCAAATTTATTTAAATCAGTATTTCATTTTCGCAGCGACAAAAAAAAACTATTTTTAATTGTTTTTTTTTTTTAATATTTTATTGCGGTGAAAAATCAAGAAGCTACAATAAAAAATATGTCAAATATTCTAATTGTTTCAAGTTTAATAACAATAAATATAAAGAAAATATCAAACTTCAACTAAAATCAATTTAATTATTTTGCAAACAAAGCTGAATTTCAAGCGAAAAATTAAATAATTGATATTTAAAAAAAAGCAATTTTCAACAAAATAGATACATTTTAAAGCAAAAAGTAGAATTTTCAAAAAAATAGTTGAATTTTTAAAAAAATATTTTAATGATCAATCTAAGAAGAACAATTCTTCCACGAAACGACGAATTATCAACCGAAAAAAAAACAATTTTTCACGAAAGAAATCAATTATCCACAAATAACATAAATTTCCAAATAAGCAGTTAATCAAGAACAGTTGAATTTTTAACAAAAAGCTGAATTTCCAGCAAAAAATTAAATAATTGATATTTAAAAAAAATAGAATTTAAAAAAAAACAAATAAATTTTCAACCAAAGAGTTGAATTTTCAAAATAATAATTAAATTTTCAAAAAAAAAGCTGATTTTACAGTGAAAAATTTAATAATTGATATTTCGACAGAACACAATTTTCAATAAAATCGAGGAATTTTCAACCAAAGAGGTGAATTTTCAAAAAATAATCCAATTTTTAACAAAATAGTTTTCTGATAATAAATTAATTTACACCAAAAAAATACACATTTTCCACAAAATACGTAAATTTTCAAATAAATAGTTGAATTAAAAAAAACACGAAAGACTTTTTAACAAATTACTTGAATTTTCTAATTACAAAAATGATTTTTCAACCAAATAGTCATATTTTGAATTACACAAATTTCAAACTTCTTCCAAAAAGTAGAATTTCCAGCGAAAAATTAAATAATTGATATTTCAACAACAAAAAAACAATTTTCAAGAAAATAGTTGAATTTTCAAAAAAATAATTTAATTTCAAACAAAACAGTTGAATTTTCAAAAAAATAATTTAATTTCAAACAAAATAGTTGAATTTTTAACCAAATAGTTTAACTATCAACCTACAAAGATGAATTATTACCCAAAACGACGAATTTTAAATTTAAAAAAGTTAATTTTCTACCAAAAAGACCAATTTTTAAAAAATACATAAATTTTCAAACAAACAGTGCAATTTTCAACCGAAAACGTTTATTTTTTTTTTTAAATACTTGAATTTTCTAATTACAAAAATGATCAAGAACAGTTAAATTTCCAGCGAAAATTTAAATACTTGATATTTCAATAAGAAACTAAATAATGAATATTAAAAAGAAAATAATTTTCAACAAAATGTATAAATTTTCAATCAAAAAGTTGAATTTTCAACATAAAGCTGAATTTCCAGCGAAAAATTAAATAATGAATATTTAAAAAAAAAGTTTTCAACAAAATAGAAAAATTTTCAACCAAAGAATTGAACTTTTAAAAAAATAATTTTATTTTCAACAAAAAGCTGAATTTCCAGCGAAAAATTAAATAATGAATATTTCAAAAAGAAAATTTTCAACCAAAGAATTGAAGTTTCAAAAAACTAATTTAATTTTCAACAAAAAGCTGAATTTCCAGCGAAAAATTTAATAATTGATATCTCAAAAAACACAATTTTCAATAAAACATATGAATTTTCAGAACATAATTAAATTTTTAATAAATAGTTAATTATTCAACCGAATAGTTTAACTATCAACCAACGAAGATGAATTGTTCTTTAAAACAACGAGTTTTCTAAAAAAAAAATTTTACACCAAAAAAGTACAAATTTCACACAAAATAGAAATTTTCCACGAAATACGTAAATTTGTTAATAAATGGTTAAATTTACAAACAGAACGAATGATTTTCTAACAAAATACTTAAATTTTCAAATTTTAAAAATGATCTTTCAATCAAATATTCGCATATTGGAATAAAAAATATCGAACTCTAATCAAGAATAGTTGAATTTTCAACAAAAAGCTGAATTTCCAACAAAAAACTAAATAATGAATATTAAAAAAAAACAATTTCTAACAAAATATATCAATTTTCTACCAAAGAGTTAAATTTTCAACATAAAGCTGAATTTAAAGCGAAAAATTTAATGAATGATAATAAATTTTGAACAAATTTCAACAAAATATATCAATTTTCAACCCGATTGTTGAATTTTCAAAAAAATAATTTAATTTTCAACAATATAGTTGAATTTTTAACCAATAAGTTTAACTATGTTTAACTACGAAGATGAATTCTTCCCCAAAACGACGTATTTTCCAATAAAAAATTAATGTACTACCAAAAAAGACCAATTATCCACAAAATACATAAATTTTTCACAAAAAACGTAAATTTTCAAATAAATAGTAGAATTAAAAAAAACCGGAGACTTTTTTTAAAAAGACCTTAATTTTCTAATTACAAAAATGATTTTCCAACCAAATAGTCCAATTTTAAATTGAATTTTTTTTTAATTCTTCCAAAAAGTCGAATGTCCAGCGAAAAATTAAATAATTGATATTGCAACAACAAAAAACTATTTTCTACAAAATAGATACATTTTCAAGCAAAATTGAAGTTTTAAAAAATAATTAATTTTCAAAAAAATAGTTGTATTTTTAAGTAAGTAATTTAACATCAACCAATTCGACACTTAAAAACATAAACATTGATTTAAATCAGTATTTAATTTTTTTAGCGACAAAAAAAAATATTTTTAAAGTGTTTTTATTATTTTATCACAGTGAAAAATCAAGAAGCTACAATAAAAAATTCCAATTCTCCAAATTGAAGAATCAATCAATGCATTGAAAACTTTAGAAAAATTATATCATTTCAAGAATTTTAGGCTAGAAATATAAAAAATAGAACGGTTAAATTTTTTTCATAAACTGAACACTTCTTAAATTAAAAATTATTCTTATTTTAGACAGTGTTAAAATCCTTAAAATGATTCTAAATTTTATTTCAAAATCTTGAAACATTTACATGTTGTTTGACATTCTTCAAAGTTTTAATTATTTACAAATGTTTTTCAGAACTTCCCATTTGATCAACTAAAAATTTTTTTTAATCAAAAATCTTCTATTTTAAATGCTTCTAAATTAAAATTCTTTTAAGTTTTTGAAACTGTATTTAAATTCTGGAAATTAAAATGTGCTTACAAATTTTAAATCTAAAATGGAAAATTTTTAAAGTGAAGGATTTTCGAATTACGCATTATAAACTGAATGATATCATAATTTAAAAAAATATCACAATTTAACTAATTATGTAAAAAATGGTTGAAATCAAAGGAATTTGGATCGAAAAAAAAAATTTTTCAAAATTTACGGACGAAAAATAAATTAATTGTCTTTTGAAACTGAAGTTTAAAAATTTGTGAATAAAAAAAATTGTATTGAAATGCTCAGTAATTTAATACGTATTAAATGGAAGATACTGACACTTTTCAAATAAAAAATTTTAAATTAAATGCAGTTCAACTGCCAAATGAATTTTTTTAGCTTTTAGAAATTCCAAAAATATAAATCTACGTCAAAATTTTTAAAGCTCTACATTTAAGAATCAACCAATGCATTACAAATTTGGTAAATTATATAATTTTAAGCAATTTTATGCTAGAAACATTAAAAACTGAACGATTAAACTTTTTTATAAGCTTAACACTTCTTAAATTAAAAGTAAAAAATTAAAAATGGTTCAAAATTTTATTTCAAAATCTTGAAATAATTATATGCTGCTTTATATTTTTTATAATTTTTCAGAGCTTCTAAACATCTTTTTAAATCATTCGAATTTTTATAATAATATAATTTAATAAGTATCTAAACATAATTTAACTAATAATATTAATAATAATAATAACTAATAATAATTTAACTGATTGTCTAAAAAACGGTTCAGATCAAAGTTGGACAAACTTTTCTCTTCTGAAAATTTGTAAAATTTCCAGTAAAAAATAAATTCACCGTCATTTTCCGGTTTTCCCGGTCTCGTAAGATTCCCGGTTTTCCGGCCCAGTGGCCACCCTGATCATTATATATTTTTTTACAAAAATACTGGAATTTTAAACAAAAATTACCAATTTTCTGACAGAGAGACAAATTTCAAAGAAAATAAATGCATATATTTTTTAACAAATCACGTATTTTTCCAAAAGAAACGCAAGTTTTTAACAAAATATATAAATTTTAAAACAATAGTTGAATTTTGAACCAAAAAAAAAAACCAATTTCATAACCGAGAGACGAATTTTCAA
>NC_046657.1:150399248-150403854 GCF_010883055.1 Belonocnema kinseyi
TTTTGGACTAAATATTTAAATTTTCTAACAGAAACGCAATTTTTAAAACAAAATACCTAAATTTTTGAACAATTGGTTTAATTTCCAATTCAAAAAGATGAATTTCCAACGAAAAATATAATATTTCATATTCCAATAAAAAATATTTAATTAAAAATACAAAAAACAGTTGGATTTAACTAACAAAGGCGAATTTTCAACAAAGGTGGATTAATTTCCAACTGTACAGTTGCATTTTTAACAACAAAAAAAGTCTTTTTTTTACTCAAACAAATAAATCCTCAACTAAATACATATATCATAATATATAAATTATTGACTAAATAGTTTAATTTTTTAAGATAAAGACGACTTTTTAACAAAACACAAAAATTTTCAACTAGAAACGAACAATTTTCAACCAGAAATTATGTATATAGTTCAATTTGTATTGGTGGGATTTAATTTTTAATTTAAAAAAAACTATCTTCTAAAAAAGTTTTATTTTGTTCAAAATAATTCAATTTTATAACAAATTGTTGAATTTTCAAACCAAAAAGAAGAATTTTCTTTAAAACAGTTGAATTCTCAACCCGAGAATTTGATTTTTCATTTAAAAAAGTTCATTTATATCCAATTAGATGATTTTTCAACAAAATAGTTAAATTTACAGTTTATAAATAATTTTTAATCAGAAAAAAATTAATTTTTAATTAAAAACATAAACTTTCAACTAAAAACGAACAATTTTTACACAGAAATGATGTATATAGTTCCATTTTTATTGACAAGATTTAATTTTGAATACAAAAAAAGCGAAACTTCTTCAAAAGTTTTATTTTGTATCAAACAGTTTAATTTTATATCAAATTGTCGAATTTTCAAGCCAAAAAGAAGAATTTTCTTAAAAACAGTTGAGTTTTCAACCAAATCATTTAAATTTTCATTTAAAAAGTTAATTTACATCCAAGCAGATGATTTTTCAAGAAAATAGTTAAATTTAAAATTAAATTTTTTTATTCATTATTTATAATTTAATTAATTTTTATTTATATTAAATAGGATTTTAATCAAATTTAAATTTTTAAAATTTTTAATTTACATTTTAAATAAATATTTGCTAAGCACAACAAAATTAATTTAAAAGAAGACATAAACCGTCAATCAAAAAAGAAAATTTTTTAATTAGAAATGGTGTAGTTAAATTGTTATTGTCGAGATTTAATGTTTAATTAAATAAAAAAAAAACAATCTTCTCCAAAAGTTTTATTTTGTTCAAAATAATTTAATTTTATAACAAATTTTCGAATTTTCAACCCAAGAATTTGAATTTTCATTAAAAAAGTTCATTTAGATACAATCAGTTGATTTCTCAACAAAATAGTTCAATTTACAGTTTAAATAAATAATTTTTAAGCACAAAAAAATAAATTTGTAACAAATTAAACACATTTTCAACTAAAAAATAATTTTTCGCCAGAAACTGTGTAGTTCAATTTTTATAAATAAAATTTAATTTTTAATTAAAAAAAACAATCTTCTAGAAAGGTTTTATTTTGTTCCAAAGAATTAAATTTTATATCAAATTTTCAAATTTTGAAACCTTAAAAGGAAGAATTTTCTTTAGAACAGTTGAATTTTAAACCCAAGAATTTGATTTTTAATTTAAAAAAGTTCATTTAGATCCAAGCAGATGATTTCTCAACAAAATAGTTAAATTTACAGTTTAAATAAATAATTTTTAAGCATAAAAAATTAATTTTCAACTAAACAAGAAAAATTTTTAGTTAGAAATGGCGTACTTATATTTTTATTGCCAATATCTAATTTTTAATTAGAAAAAAAACAACATTCTAGAAATGATTTATTTTGTTCCAAATAATTTAATTTTATATCAAATTGTCGAATTTTCAAGCCAAAAAGAAGAATTTTCTTTAAAATAATTGAATTTTCAACCCAAGAATTTGATTTTTAATTTTAAAAAGTTCATTTAGATCCAATCAGATGGTTTTTCAACAAAATAGTTAAATTTACAGTTTAAATAAATAATTTTCAAGCAACAAAAAATTGATTTTCAACTAAAAAAGAAAAATTTTTAGTTAGAAATGGTGCGGTTAAAATTTTATTGCCGATATCTAATTTTTAATTAGAAAAAAAACAACATTCTACAAATGTTATTATTTTGTTCTACATAATTTAATTTTATAACAAATCGTCGAATTTTCAAGCCAAAAAGAAGAAATTTCTTAAAAACAGTTAAATTTTCAACCCAAGAATTAGATTTTTCATTTAAGAAAGTTCATGTAGATCCAATGAGATAATTTTTCAACAAAATAGTTCAATTTACAGTTTAAATAAATAATTTTTAAGCACAACAAAATTAATTTTTCACAAAAAAAATTAATTTTCAACTAAAAAGGAAACATTTTTAGTTAGAAATGGTGTATTTAAATTTTTATTGTCCATATTTAATTTTTAATTTAAAAAAACAACATTCTACAAATGTTTTATTTTGTTCCAAATAATTTAATTTTATATCAAATTGTCGAATTTTCAAACCAAAAAGAAGAATTTTCTTTAAAAGAGTTGAATTTTCAACCCAAGAATTTTAATTTTCATTAAAAAAGTTCATTTAGATCCAATCAGTTGAACTTTAATCAAAATAGTTCAATTTACAGTTTAAATAAATAATTTTTAAGTCCAAAAAAAACAATATTTCACAAAAATACTTAAATCCTCAAGCAAACCTGGTTAATTTTCAACTGAAAAGTTACACTTTTAAGAGAAAGAAACTCTTTTAACAAACAAAAAAATTAAATTATCTAATTTCTTGACAAAAATCTCAAAACTAACCTCAAAACAGGTCATGTACGATTGGGAATTGACAAGGGAATTTGATTGATTTTTTAGTCGTTCCATGTAATTTCGACCTAAAAAAACACGAGTCCCTGGGTATTTAAATATCGGTTCGCCCCAACTAGTTCTCGATTTTTAAAAATCTATTTTTCGTTTATTCGGATAAAAAACAATCACAAAACTTTATATTAACAAAAAAACACGTAAAAATATGACACGTAATTATTGCAAGTCGTGCGATTTTTTAAATGACGATGAAACTATGATAGAACAAATTAAAAGGAATGTTGAATTATGAAATGAATAAATTGCAGATTAGAAGAGGGTGTAATTTAGTTGTTCATATATACCTCTTCCACGGTGAGAGGCATGCAAATGCGATATTCTTTGGTCAATACCATCTTGTGACGAGGTGAAAATTCTTTTGGAGAAACTCGACTTAGTGTTTTAACTGTTATCAACGTGAGATCGATACACAGAGTGGAATTAGCGAAAAAATCTTGTTAACGTTTATTTTATAACCTGAAGCCGACAAAATATTAACGTGATGAACGGCAACAGCAACAGACGACAAACATCGTACTGTACGAACTGAAGCTGTAGATTTTGTCTGCTTAATCGATAATCACGCGTACCAACCATTCTCAGATGGAAACCATTTTTTCACATTTTTGATAGTTTTATTTTATTTTTTATTTCAGATTTAATTTTAGTTTTCTATTTTAGTTTTTTTTCAGTTTTTACTTCATTTTAGTTTCCATTTTTTACTTCACTTTTTGTTTTATATCAGTTTTTATTTTATTTTAGTTTTTAGTAAATTTTATTCTTTATTTTATTATAGTTTTTATTCTATTTTTTATTATAGCTTTTATTTTATTGTAGATTTTATTTTTGTTTTTAATTGAGTTTAGTCTTTATTTATTTTTTAGTTTTTATTTTAGTTTTTAGCTTATTTCAGTTTTATTTTGGTTTTTATTTTCTTTTAGTTTATTTTTTATTTTAGTTTTTATTTTAGTTTTTGTTTTATTCTAGAGTTAATTTAATTTTTATATAATTTTAGCTTTTATTTTTTGTTATGTTACTTTTTTCTTTTATTTTTTCTTTATTTATTTTTTTTTCAAATGCTTTTCATCTTCCCGGTATTTAAGGAATTTCCTTTTTCAACTTCCCAAATTCCTCGATAGACTATAGCCAGCCTTTTTATTTTAATTTCTCTTTTATTTTATTTCAGTTTTTATTTCAGTTTTTATTTCAGTTTTTATTTTATATCAGTTTTTATTCTATTTTAGTTTTTATTTAATTTAATTTTTTATTTTATTATATTTTTTATTCTATTTTATTTTTTTATCATAGATTTTATTTTATTATAGATTTTATTTTTGTTTTTAATTGAGTTTAATCTTTATTTATTTTTTCGTTTTTATTTTCTTTTATTTTAGTTTTTATTTTATTTTAGTGTTAATTTAATTTTTATATAATTTTAGCTTTTATTTTTTGTTATCTTACTTTCTTATTTTATTTTTTATTTATTTTTTTTTTAAGTGCTTTTCATCTTCCCGGAATTTGAGGAATTCCCTTTTCCAACTTCACAATTTCTTCGATAGACTATAGGCAGCCTTTTTATTTTAATTTCTCTTTTATTTTATTTTTTATTTTATTTTAGCTTTTGTTTATATTTTATTTTAGTTTCCATTTTATTTTTTTTATTTCACTTTTTATTTTATACCAGTTTTTATTCTATTTTAGTTTCTATTTAATTTAATTTTTTATT
>NC_046657.1:150403954-150430664 GCF_010883055.1 Belonocnema kinseyi
TATTTTAGGTTTCATTTTTATTTTAGTTTTTATACTATTTTAGTTTTCATCTTTGTTTTTATTTCGTTTTAGTTTTAATATAATTTTAGTTTTCATTTTATTTTATTCTTTATTTTATTATAGTTCTTATTCTATTTAATTTATTTATTATAGATTTTATTTTATTTTAGTTTTTATTTGAGTTTAGTGCTTTTTTTTTCGTTTTTATTTTAGCTTATTTTAGTTTTATTAAATGTATATTTTATTTTCCCTTTTATATTTTGTTATTAAACTTTGTTATTTTCGAAGTGCTTCACGCCGTCCCAGAATTTCAGGAATCCCTTTTCCAATTTCACAAATTCCTCGACCGACTATGGGCAGCCTTTTTATTTTATTTTCTCTTTTATTTTTTATTCTATCTTAGTTTTTATATAATACAAGATTTTATTTCATCTAATATTTCATTTGAGTTTTTATTTAGATTTTATATAATTTTTTTATTATATTTTATTTTAGGTTTCATTTTTATTCTAGTTTAGTTTTTATACTATTTTAGTTTTCATCTTTGTTTTTATTTCAGTTTTGATTTTTATATTATTTTAGTTTTTATTTTATTTTAGTTTTTATATACATTTTAATTAGTTTCCATTCTATTTTTGTTTTACATCAGTTTTTATTTTATTTTAGTTTTTATATACATTTTAATTAGTTTCCATTCTATTTTTGTTTTACATCAGTTTTTATTTTATATCAGTTTTTATTCTATTATTATTTAATTTTAGTTTTTATTTGAGTTCAGTCTTTATTTATTTTTCTTTTCATTTTCATGATAACTATTAGTTTATTTCAGTTTTATTTAAAAGTTACTTCAATTTTTATCTCATTTTATATTTTATTTTTTGTTATTTTATTTTAGTTCTTAGTTTCGAAGTGCTTCTCGTCGTCCCGGAATTTCAGGAATCCCTTTTCCCAACTTCACAAATTCCTCCGCCGACTAGAGGCAGCTTTTTTATTTTAGTTTCTCTTTCATTTTATTTTAGTTTTTATTTCTGTTTTTATTTTAGTTTTTATTTCATCTAAGATATTATTTCAGTTTATATTTCATTTGTGTTTTTATTTAGATTTGATTTTGTTTTATTTAATTTTGGGTTTCATTTTTATTTTACTTTAGTTTTTATTCTATTTTAGTTTTCATATTTGTTTTTATTTGAGTTTTTATTTTATTTTATTTTCGGTTTCATTTTTGTTTTACTTTAGGTTTTATTCTATTTTATTTTTTACTTCTATTTTTATTTTATTTTATTATAGTTTTTTATTTGATTTAAGTATTTATTTGAGCTTAGTCTTTATTTCATTTTTTAAAATTTTTGAATAGTTTTTATTTAATTTAGTTTTTTTTTCAGTTTAGTGTTTATTATATTTTCCTTTTTATTTTATTTAAGTTTTCATTTTAGTTTTCATTTTATTTAGTTTCACTTCCGTTTTTATTTTATTTTAGCTTTTATTTTAGTTTTTATTTTATAAATGCTTCTCGTCGTCCCGGAATTTTGGGATGACGTGTCCATACTACTTTTCCAACTTCACGAATATCTCGATCGACTATAGGCAGCCTCTTTAGTTTAGTTTCCATTTTGTTTTTTAGCTTATTTCAGTTTTTAATTCAGTTTTTATTTAATTTTAGATTTTATTTTATTTTAGTTTTAATTTTAGTTTTTCTTTTATTTTTTATTTTAGTTCTCATTTAATTTTAGTTTTTATTTAAGTTTTTATTCTATGATATATTTTTTATTTTATGTTGTTTTACTTTTTATTATAATTTCAATTTTATTTTAGTTTCCATTCAATTTTCCAATTCCCCAAAGCTCTCGATTGACTGTAGGCAGCCTTTTTATTTTAGTTTTTATTTAATTTTGGTGTTTATTTTATTTTAGTGTTTATTTTCGATGTGTCTGGTGGTCCCGGAATTTCGGGAGGACCACTTCATCCCCTTTTCCAACTCCCCAATTTTCTCGAACGGGTATAGGCAGCCTTTTATTTTAGTTTTTATTTAAATAGTTATTTTATTTCTTTCTTTATTTAATAATTTTTTTGATTGATTAGAAGTTAATGCATGCTTATCTTTGTATTTTTAGTTTCTAAATTAAAAATATTTAAACAATTTCCAAATCCATTATTTACCAAATTTTTAAGCATTAATTACAAAAAATTGTTGACAAAATAAGGAATGATTTTGAAATTTGTTTCGAAAAAATATTGTCAACGATTTAGAATTGAAAATGTTCCAAATTAAACAATTTGAGATGATGTAAGATTTATCAAAAATACTACATTCAGAATGAAATGAAAAAGAATTGAACTTACATATTTTATAAATGATTTTGAAACTTCAATTACTATAAAAAATTGAAGAATTTTATTTTTCATTTAATAATCTCGAAATTGAATGATTTCAAATTAAAATTTGGAAAATACGAAATTTTCAAAAATTTTTAAATGAATATTTTAGATTCTAGTCTTCAAAATTGGATCATTTAAAATCGAAAGGCATTCAAATTTTATTATTTCTAATTTAAATCGTGTTGAAGTGAACAATTTTATTTTGAATTTAAGAATCTCGGAATTGAATGATTTCATATTACGATTTTGGAAAATACAAAAATTTAAAAAAGTGAAATAATGAGTATTTTAAATTCTAATTTTCAAAATTTGATTTAAAATTCAGAGGAATTTAAATCACAATTAAAAAAAAATTATTGAAAATTGAACAATTTTATCTTTAATTGGAGAATGTCAAAATTGAATGATTTCATATTAAAATTTGGAAAAAGATCAATTTTGGAACGTTAAAAATAAATGAAATATGATGCAGTTTTTCAAAAAAAAAAAGATCAATTTTCAACGATATAGTTGAAATTTTAACTGAACATTCTTAGCTTTTAACCAAAAATGCAAATAGTTCAGTTTTCAACGAAATATTAGAATTTATAACTGAACAAGATTAATTTTCAACGAAACTAATAAATTTTCAACTAAAATTATGAATCTTAACTGAAATAGTTCAATTTTCGTCCAAAAACATGAATTTTATACAAAAAAAAATAGAAGAAAATAATTTTAAACAAAAATCCTGAATTGTTTATTAAAAAAGGTACATTTTTTACTAAGAATGGAACAGTGAAATTTTCATTTTTTTTAAATTAACTTTTTAAAAACAAAAAATAAAGTTTCAACTTAAGTGATTAATTTTTAATCAAAAGGATGACTTTGTAACAAAAGATTTGATCTTTCAAACAAGTAGTTTAATTTCGAACCAATAAGATTAATTTTCAATAAAAAAATATAATTTTTCTATCCAAACGACGATTTATTTTAACTACATAAAATTTTAACGAAAAAGTTCAATTTTTAACTAAAAAAGTAATAGTTCAATTTTCAGTTAACAGAAATTAATTTTCAATCAACCTGCTGAATTTTTAATTAGAATGATGAAACTTCAATTCAAACAGTTGAATTTTAAGTAAACAAGATAAATTTTCTACTAAATTGGTGAATTTTTAACTAGAATAGTTGAACTTTCAATTTAAAAAAAATTTTTAATTTAATAGTTGAATTTTTAAATAAAAAAGTATAATTTTCAACCAAAAATGGAATAATTCAATTTCCAGTTAAAAATATTAATTTAAAATAAAAAATGAAAGTAAGCATCAAAGTGATGAATTTTAATCCAAAAGAATGAATTTCGAACCAAAAATTTAAAAAAGGTCAATTTTTTAAACAAATAGTTCAATTTTTAACTAAAAAAGATTAATTATCAACCAAAAATAGAATAGTTTAATATTCAGAGAACTACAATTAATTTTGAATCACAATGGTGAATTTTCAATTAAAATAATGAATCTTTCACTGGAATAGTTGAATTTTCTATTAAAAAATAATTTTTTAACAAAATAGTTGAATTTTTAACTAAGAAATATTAATTTTCAACCAAAATGGAATGTTTAAATTTTTAGTGAATTAAAATTAATTTTGAACCAAACTAATAAATTTTGTATTAAACTGATAAATTTTTAACAAACTATATAAATTTGCTACCAAAGCGATGATTTTTTAACAAAAAATATTTTGTTAAAAAAATTAATTTTCAACTAGAAATGTAATAGTTCAAATTTCAGTTACAGAAAATAATTTTCAATCAAACTGATGCATTTTTAATTAGAATAATAAAACTTTAATTGGAACAGTTGAATCTTAAATCAAAAAGATAATTTTTAAATAAAAAAAATAAATTTTCAACTCAAATAGTGACTCTTTAACAGGAATAGTTGAATTCCCAATTAAAAAACAAAATTCAACCAAAAATCGAATAATTCAGTTTCAAGTTAAAAACATTAATTTAAAATAAAAAATTAAAATAAGCACCAAAGTGATGAATTTTAAACCAAAGGAATGAATTTTTGACAAACAAAATATTGTTGACAAAAACTTTAAAAAGGGTAATTTTTTAACCGAATAGTTGAATTTTCAACTGAAAAAGATTAACTTTCAACCAAAAATAGAAAAGTATAATTTTCAGAGAACTAAAATTAATTTTGAACCGCAATGGTAAATTTTCAATGTAAATGATAAATCCTTAATTGGAATAGTTGAACTTTAATCTAAAAAGATCATTTTCTAATTAAAATGGTGAATCTTTAACTGGAATAATTGAATTTTCAACTAAAAAAGAATTTTTCGAACAAAAAGTTAATTTACCAATTAAAAAAAAAAAGATTTTGAACTAAATAGTTGAAATCTTAACTAAAAAATATTAATTTCCAATAAAAAATGGAATAGTTAAATTTTCAGTGAATTAAAATTAATTTTAAACCAAACCGATGAATTTTAAATTAAAATGATGAATCTCCAATTGAAATAGTACAATTTTCATTAACTAAAATTAATTTTTAACCACAATGGTGAATTTTCGATTAATATGATGAATCTCTAACCGGAATAGTTGAATCCTTAATCAAAAATAATTTTTAAAGCAAAATAGTTGAATTTTCAATAAAAAAAAAGAAAATTTTTGAACTAAATAGTTGAATTATTAACTAAAAAAGATTAATCTTCAACAAGAAATGGAATAGATCAATTTGCAGTGAATTAAAATTAATTTTTTACCAAACTAGTGTATTTTCAATTAAACTGATAATATTCGATTGGAATAATTGAATTGTCAGCTAAAAAGTTGAATTTTCAACCAAGAAGATTTATTTCCTACCAAAAAAAGATGATGTTTTTAGCAAAATAAATGAATTTTCAGCTAAAACCAAAATAAATCTTGAATAACAAATAACAATAAATTATTCATATAAATAAATTGTACTTATTTGGTCAAATATAAGTAATTGATAAATAAATAAAATTTATAATTAATAAATAATATTTTTAATGGAACCACACTACACTAGATATTCATTAATTAAAATTACTAAAGATACGATACGTGTCAATATATGAAATTTATAATTGATTATTCTACTCTAATTTTGGCTTACAAACCAATAATTATCTACTGTAGGCCATTTACCTCTACTTTATACAATTTCCAAATGCACGATATTAAAAATAATCAAAATCATAAAATTATTTGCAAGCCCCAGAAGTATAGAGAAGATGACTCATTCGAAATTCCCGCGTCGCGACACTAGCGCTACCTCTTCCATCCCTATGTTGGTAAACCTGCTCACCATGGTCTCCGAAAAAGAGCTATGTTCATACATTACGTGTAGATTCGGGCAAGAGCAACCTCAATCTCAAACGTCAGTAATATTTTTTCGTGATGTGGACAGTGCTGCAATTGAGATAACGCACTGCGATTTTTGGAAAGCTGAAAAGCGGACGCGAGGCGATGTAGTCAAAAACCGAAAAGCAGAAGAAAAAAAAGCATAAGGTTGAAAAAAACAGTTGTTTCCTAGTTCGCCTGAAATGGCCTATCAGACTTTAATGCAGGAATACCTGCATATGCCTGTTGTTACACGAGCTTACACGACTGCTTGTGTCATCACTACTCTCGCCGTGGTGAGTTTTTCGATTATTATTTATTTATTTTCCAATATTTTGGCCTCAAACTTGCCCTTTTTATCTCTGTGTCACCTTCATGTTTGTTTACGAGCCGACGAATCAGAGTAGGCCAAGTTGACTGATTCAAACGTCACACTTTTCCAATCATTTCCGTCATTCTTTTTTTTCCAATAAATTATCGGAACTTTTGTGAATAATTATTTAATTTGTTGCACTTGGTTGATTTTGGATTTTTTGGTGAAAATTAGTTGGGCGTGAATCATTTTCGGGAGTGAATTATTGGTAAATATAATTTTGTAAACAAAGAAAACGCGTTGTAACAATACGGTGATTTTTAAGACTCTTAGAAAACATACGTTATTTATGTTTTTACTTAATGGTTGCATTTTTAAGGAAAAAATATACATTTCTTGAAAAAAAAATGTAATAGGTTATATTTGAACGAAAAAGGATTAAATTTAAACGAAAAAGGAATCAATATTTTTTAAAACAGACGATTTTTCTACAAGCTGGTGTAATTTTTTTACCCGAAAATACGAGTTTAAAAAAAAAGTTAATTTTTAACCAAATAGTTGAATTTTTAAACTAACAGTTTATTTCTCCATGGAAAAAATATAAATTTTCGAGAAATTATACAATTGCGATTCCTCTGAATTTTAGATAATAAAGTTATTAAATTTTGAATGCTTTTAATTAGGAATAATTCAAATATAAAAATATTCCATTTTTAATATTTTGAAATCGTCGCATTTCCGAAATTTTTATTAAATTCATTAAATTTCAAGATTCTTAAATTAAAAAAAAACTTTTCAATTTTCAAAAATTTTAATTGAAAATAGTAACATTTTAGTTTCTCTAAATTTGAAATGATCCAATTTTCAAAATTGAAAATATTCAATTTTTAACGTTTCTAATTTTTTCTATGTTCGAAATTTTAATCTGAAATAATTTAATTGCAAATAAAATTGTTGAATTTTAAACGCCTTAAATTAGAAATGGTTTATATCTTAAAACATTTCATTTTCAACATTTAGAAATGGTCTCAATTTCGAAATTTAAATTTAAATTTATTAAATTTCAAGATTATTTAATTCAAACTTGAAAATAATCAATTTTTAGCGTTTCGAAATCGGTCTGGAATTTTTATTTGAATTGATTCAATTTCGGGATTATTTAATTCAAAATAAAATTGTTTAATTATCCAATAATTAAAATTCACATATGAAAATATTCAATCTTTAAACGTTTCTAAATTTGTCTTTTTTCGAAATTCAAAATAAAATTAAATACATTCTAAACGCTATTAATTACAAAAAATTAAAATCTGAAAATATTACATTTTTAACATTTTGAAATGGTCGAATTTTCCAAATTTTTAATGAAATTCATTAAATTTTAAGATTCTTCAATTCAAACAAAAATTGTTATATTTTTAAACATTTGAATTGAAAATAGTAACATTTCAGTTTCTCTAAGTTTTAAATAATCTAATTTTTAAAATACAAATCTGACAATATTAAATTTTTAACGTTTCTAAATTGGTCTTTTTTCGAAATTATCAACTGAAATTATTATTTTTTGGCATTTTTAAATTCGGTTTAATTGTTTAATTTTGAATGCTTTTAATTAGAAATAATTTAAATCGGTTTATTGAATTTAAAAAAAGGTTCAATTTGACCGCTTTTAATCAGCAATCATTCAAATTTGAAAATATTCCATTTTTAACGTTTCTAAATTAGTCTATTTTCGTAATTTTCAACTGAAAATATTAATTTTTTGGATTTTTTAATTTGGTTAAAATGTTTAATAATGAACGCTTTTAATTAGTAATAATTCAAATTTGTAAATATTCCATTTTTAACCTTTCTAAATTGGTCTATTTTTGTAATTTTCAACTGAAATTATTAATTTCTGGGATTTTTTTGTTTTTGAAAATTGTTTGCGTTTGAACGCTTTTGATTAGTAATAATTCAAATTTGAAAATATTCCATTTTTAACGTTTCTGAAGTGATCTATTTTTGTAGTTTTCAACTGAAATTATTAATTTTTGGGACTTTTTTATTTTTGAAAATTGTTTAATTTGGAACGATTTTAATTAGAAATTATTTAAATTTGAAAATATTCTATTTTTAACGTTTCTAAATTGGTCTGTTTTCGTAATTTTCAACTGAAATAATTAGTCTTTGGGATTTTTTAATTTTGTTAAATTGTTTAATTTTGAACGTTTTTAATGAGTCATAATTTAAATCGGATTATTGAATTTTAAAAAATGTTCAATTTGACCGCTTTTAATTGATAATCATTAAAATTTGAAAATATTCCATTTTTAACGTTTCTAAATTGGTATATTTTCGTAATTTTCAACAGAAAATATTAATTTTTGGGGTTTATTATTTTTGAAAATTTTAATTTTGAACGATTTTAATTAGAAATAATTAAAATATGAAAATATTCTATTCCTAACGTTTTTAAATTGGTCTATTTTCGTAATTATCAACTAAAATTACTAATTTTTGGGATTTTTTAATTTTTGTTAATTGTTGAATTTTTAACGCTTTACCTTAGAAATGGTTCAAATCTGGACATATTTCATTTTCAACATTTTGAAATGGTCTCATTTTCGAAATTTAAATTTATTCAGTTTCAAGATTATTTAATTCAAATCTGAAAATATTCCATTTTTAGTGTTTCGAAATAGGTCTGGAATTTTAATCTGAAATCATTCAATTTCGGGATTATTTAATTCAAAATAAGATTATTTAATTATCCAATAATCAAAATTCACATATTAAAATATTCAATCTTTAAACGTTTCTAAATTTGTCTTTTTTCGAAATTTAAAATAAAATTAAATCAATTCTAAGCGGGTTTAATTAGAAATAATTAGAATCTGAAAATATTCCATTTTTAACATTTTGAAATGGTCGCATTTTCGAAATTTTTATTTAAATTCATTAAATTTCAAGATTCTTTAATTGAAACAAAAACTGTTCAATGTTCAAACATTTTAATTGAAAATAATAACATTTCAGTTCTTTTGAATTTTAAATGATCCAATTTTTAAAATTCAAATCTGAAAATATTTCATTTTTAACGTTTCGAAATTAGTCTATTTTCAAAATTTTAATCTGAAATAATTTAATTGCAGATAAAATTGTTGAATTTTAAACGCTTTTCATTTAAAATGGTTCAAATCTGAAAATATTCGATTTTCAACATTTTGAAATGGTCTCATTTTCGAAATTTATATTTGTTCAATTTCAAAATTAATTTATTCAAATCTGAAAACATTTCATTTTTAACCTTTCGAAATCAGTCTATTTTCGAAATTCTAATCTGAAATCATTCAATTTCGAGATTATTTAATTCAAAATAAACTGGATCAATTCTAAACGCTTTTAATTAGAAATAAGTCAAATCGGAAAGTATTCCATTCTTGAAATGTTTAAATGGTCGGAATTTCAAAATTTATCATTCCAGAAATATTCTATTTCAAAATTGGTCCACTTTCGTAATTATCAACTGAAATTATTAATTTTTGGAATTTTTAAATTTTGTTAAATTGTTACATTTTGAACGCGTTTAATTAGAAATAATTTAAATCGGATTATTGAATTTTAAAAAAGGTTTGATTTGAACGTTTTTAATTAGTAATAATTCAAATTTGAAAATATTCCATTTTTAACGTTTCTAAATTGGTCTATTTTCGTAATTTTCAACTGAAATTATTCATTTTTGGGATTCTTTTATTTATGAAAATTGTTTAATTTTGATCGATTTTAATTAGAAATAATTCAAATTTGAAAATATTCTATTTTTAACGTTTCGTAATTGATCTATTTTTGTCATTTTCAACTGAAATTATTAATTTTTTGGATGTTTTAATTTTTTTAAATTGTTTCATTTAGAACGATTTTAATCAGAAATAATTTAAATATGAAAATATTGCATTCTTAAAATTTTAAAATGGTCGGAATTTCGCATTCCGAAAATACACAATTCTTAACATTTCCAAATTTTTATATTCAGGCAAAAACTGTTTAATTTTCAACAATTTCAATTAGAAATATTATAATTTCAATGGGTTCGAATTTTAAATTATCTAATTTTCAAAATTCAAATTAAAAAATATTCCACTTTTAACCTTTCGAAATTGGTTCAAGATTCTTTATTTCAAAATAAAGTTATTAAATTTTGAATGCTTTTAATTAGAAATCATCCAAATATAAAAATATTTCTTTTTTAACATTTTGAAATGATCGCATTTTCGAAATTTTTATTTAAATTCATTCAATTTGAAAATTCAATTAGAATAAAAAATTTTCAACAATTTCAATTGGAAAAAATAAAAACTCAATTTCTTGTAATTTAAAATAATCGAATTTTTAACATTTAAATCTAGAAATATTCAATTTTTAATGTTTCGAAATAGGTGTATATTTGGCATTTTTATCTGAAATCGTTCAATTTTACACAATTCGAAGTAGTAATAATACAAATCTGAAATTCGAAGTAATACAATTTGAATTCCAATGAATTTTAAAAGATCCAATTTTCGAAATTCAACTCGGAAAATATTCCATTTTTAACTTTATAAAATTGGTCTGGAATTTTAATCTGAAATCATTCAATTTCCAGATTATTTAATTCAAAATAAAATTGTTCAATTTTAAACGCTTGAAATTAGAAATAGTTCGAATCTGAAAATATTCCATTTTTAGCATTTTGAAATGTTTGAAATTCAAATGCGATTACGTTTAATTTCAAGATTTTTAAATTTCAACTAAAATTGCTAAAATTGTTCAATTTCCAACAATTTTAATTGGAAATAATAAAATTTGAATTCATGTGAATTTTAAACCAAATACATGAATTTTCTAATAAAAAGAGAAATTTTTAATTAATATTATTAATCTTTAATCTAAAAAGTTATTTTTTAACTAAATAGTTCGAAGTTTCACTAAGTAGTTGAATTTTGTACTACGAAAATATGAATAAGACAACTGTCATGTTTGATATTTCAATCCAAAAATATTTTTATTTTAAATAAAAAAAAGAACAAATTCATCCAAAAAATACGAATTTTCAAATCTGAAAATATTTAACTTTTAACGTTTTCAAATTTGTCTATTTTCGTCATTTTTATCAAAAATTATTTATTTTTGAGATTATTTAAATTTTTTAAATTGTTTAATTTTGAACGCTTTTAATTCGAAATAATTCTACCCCGAAAATATTCCAGTTTTAACACTTCGAAATGTTCGATTTTTCGAAATTTTAATTTCAAGACTATTTAATTTCAACTAAAATTGTTCAATTTCCAACCATTTGAAGTAGAAATAATACAATTTCGATTTCTTTGAATTTTGAATGATCCAAATTTCAAATGCGAAAATATTCCATTTTTAATGTTTCGAAATTGGTTTTTTTTTCTCGAAATTTTGATCTAAAATTATTTTATTTCGAGATTATTCAACTACAAAAAAAAAAATTGTGCAATTTTAAATGCTTCTAATTATAAGCAGTTCAAATCTGAAAATATTCGATTTTTGAAATTTTGTAATATTCGTAATTTCGAGATTTAAATTAATTTAATTAAATTTTAGATTTCTTTAATTCAAACAATAACTATTTAATTTTCGACTGTTTGAATTAGGAATAATAAAATTTGAATTTCTTTGAATTTTGAGTTATTTAATTTTCAAAATTCAAATATAAAATATTCCATTTTTAACGTTTCGAAAGTGGTCTATTTTTGAAATTTTATTTCGAAATCATTCAAGTTCGAGATTATAAAATTCAAGAAAAGTTTGATCAATTTTGAAGGCATTTAATTAGAATTATATCAATTGTGAAAATAGTCAATTTTTAACATTTCGTAATTGGTCTATATTAAAAATATTAATCTGAAATCATTCAATATTGAGATGATTTAATTCAAAATATAATTGTTCAATTTTAAACAATTTTATTTAGCAATAATTCAAATTTGCAAACATTCCATTTTTAACATTTTGAAATTTTGGTATTTTCGAAATTTAAATTTAAATTAATTCAACTAAAAGATGTTTTAATTTAAACAAAAAATGTTCGATTTTCAAAAATTTTATATAAAATAATAACATTTCAATTCCCTTGAGTTTCAAATAATCCAATTTTCAAAAGTAAAATTCGAAAATATTCCATTTTAAACGTATTGAAATAGTTTATTGTCGAAATTTTAATTTAAGTTCAATTAGAAAAAATAAAATTTCAATTCTTTTGAATTTGATATACTCCAATTTTTAACATTTAAATCCGAAAATTTTCCCATTTGAAGTTGCCGCATTTTCCAAATTTTAATCCAATTTCATTTGATTTCAATATTCTGAAATTTAAACAAAAACTTCAATTTTAAAACATTTTAATTATAAATAATTGAATTTCAATTCCTTTCAATTAAAAAAATTTTTTAATTTAAATAAAAACTATTCAATTTTCAAACATTTTTATTGGAAATAGTAATATTTCAGTTTCTTTGAATTTTAAAGAATCCCATTTTTAAAATTCTAATCTGAAAATATTCAATTTTTAACGTTTTGAATTTGTTCTATTTTTGAAATGTTAATCTGAAATCCTTCAATTTCGAGATTATTCGAATCAAAATAAAATTCTTCAATTTTAAACAATTTAAATAAAAAATAATTCAAGTGTGAAAATATTCCATTTTTAACATTTTGAACTGGTCGAATTTTCGAAATTTAACATTCGCAAATTGTTTTATTTTCGAAATTTTAATTTGAAATCATTCAATTTCGAGATTATACAATTTAAAAAATTTCTGATAAATTTTAAACGCTTTTAATGAGAAATAATTCAAATCTAAAAATATTTTATTTGTTTTATAAACAAATATATATAAAGATTTTCTTCATTTCCTTTAAATTTTAAACGATCCAATTTAAAAAATTCAAATCAGAAAAAATTCCTTTTTAACGTTTCGATATTGGTCTATTTTCGAAATTTTAATCTCTAATTATTCAATTGTGAGATTATTAAATATCAGCAAAATTTTATCAATTTTAAACGCTTTTAATTAGAAATAATTTAAATCTAAAAATATTCTATTGTTACTTTTAAATGTTTGCATTTTCGAAATTTAATTCAAACAAAAACTGTTCAATTTTCAAAAGTTTAAATTAAAAATAATACAATTTTAATTACTTTGAATTTTAAATAATCTGATTTTCACATCTAAAATTTGAAAATATGACATTTTCAACGTTTAAAAACTTATGTGTGTTTTTTAAAAACTTATTCTAAAATAATTTAATTTAGAAATTATTTAATGCAAAATAAAATCGTTCAATTTTAAACAATTTAAATTAGAAATAATTCAAACTATGATAATATTCTATTTAGAACCTACTTAATTTTAAACAATTTGAATCATAAATGCTACAATTTCAATTCTTTTGAATTTAGAATAACCCAATGCATAAAATTCAAATGTGAAAATATTCCATTTTTAACATTTTGTAATAATCGTAATTTCGATATTTAAATTAAAATTAATTCAATTTTCAACAATTTGAATTAGAAATAATTAAATCTTAATTTCTTTGAATTGTAAATCATCCAGTTTTTAAGATTCGAATCTAAAAATAGAATATTTTTAACTTTTCGAAATTTGTCTATATTAAAATTTTTAATTTAATATAATTTATTTTGGAGATTATTAATTAAAATTTCAATTTAAAACAATTGACTGTAAAAATAATAAAAATTCAATTCTTTTGAATTATAAATGATCCAATTTTCCAAATTTATATCTGAAGTTATTAAATTTCGAGATTCTTTATTTTAAAATCAAATTATTAAATTTTGAATGCTTTTAACTAGAAATAATTCAGATCTGTAAATATTTCATTTTTAACGTTTCGAAATTAATCTATTATAGAAATTTTTATCTAAAATCATTCAATTGTAAGATTATTCAATTTAAAAAAATTCTTCAATTTTGAAAGCTTTTAATTGGAAATAATTAGGTTTTGAAAATATTCCATTTTTAACATTTTGAAATAGTCGCATTTTCGAAATCTCAACAAACAATTTTTTTTTTTTATAATTCAAATCTGAAAATATTAAATGTAAAAAGTATAATTTTCAATTATTTTAATTAGAAATAATAGAATTGGAATCCTTTTGCATATTTAATAATTCAAATCTGGAAATATCACATTTTTAACATTTCTAAATTTGTCTCTTGTGGAAATTTTAATTCTGAATTCATTCAATTTTCAGATTATTTCATTAAAAATCGAATTTTTTATTTTAAACAATTTGAATGAGAAATAATTCAAATCTAACAATATTCCATTTTTAACCTTCTGAAATTGTCGCATTTTAGATATCTCAATTTAAATTCAATTTCAAGATTCTGTAATTCAAACAAAACTGTTTAATTTTCAAACATTCTAATTGAAAAAATTTCTTTAATGATCCAATTTTCAAAATTCAAATCTGAAAATGTTCCATTTTTAACGTTCTGAAATGATTTAATTAATAATAAATTTTCTTAATTTAAACCATTTTAATTAGAAATAATAAAATTTCAATTCCTTTGCATTATTATAAATGTTCCAATTTTTAAAATTAAAATCTGAAAATATTCCTGTGCTATTAATTCTCTCGTCGTAGTAACTTTTTAGATTATTATTTGATTGTAAAGACGTCACGCTTTTTCAATAATTTCCTTAATTGATTTTTAATATATTTTTGGAATTTTTTAATGCTTATTTAATTAGTTGAAATTAGTTATTTTCCGATTTTAAGGTAAAAATTAGTTGTCACAAAAATTTACAGGTTTGAATCATTGGTAAATATAATTTTATAAGCAAACATAAAACTTCTTATCAGTTTTAACAATCAGGTAATTTTTAAGACTACTAGATAACACGCGATAACTGAACGGTTATTAAGTCTATATAAAGATAATTTTTATAAGATTCTTGATACAATTCAAAAAGAGTTTTTTAAATTTCAGATATTTTAAATTAAAACTGAAACAAAAATGTTCATCTTTGACCAAATACTTGAATTTTCAAGCCAAAAAATTTTAACCAAAAAATTGTACATATTTTCTAACAGAGACGAATTATTTACAAAACGGTATAATTTTTTAAACCGAAAATACGAAGTTTTAACGAAATAAAAAAGTTATTTTTTAATTAAATACATGAATTCTGCACCAAGAAGATTAATTTTCTACCAAAAAAGAATAATTCTCCAGGAATGATAACATTTTCATTCCTTTGAATTTTAAATGATTCAATTTTCAAAATTCTAATCTGAAAGTCTTTAAGTTTTCTTTTCGTCCGGAATTGGTCTATTTTTAGAATTTGAAACTCACATCATTCATTTTGGGATTATTTAATTTTTTTAAATTGTTTAATTTTGAACGATTTCATTTAGAAATAATGCAAATCTGAAAATATATTTCATTAAAATTTTCTTTAAATGGATTTATTTTCAAAATTTTAATGTATACATTTAATTTCAAGAATTTTCATTTTGAACTAAAATTTGTCAATTTTAAACGCTTTAAATTATAAATTACGCAATTTTAATTCATTTAAAATTCAAATGATCTGTTTTCAACATTTTTACCTTAAAATATTTAATTTTCAACGTTTTAAAATTGATCTATTTTTGAAATTTTAATCTGAAGTTATTAAATTTCGAAATTATTTAATTCAAAACAAAATTTTTGGATTCTAAACGCTTTTAATTACAAAAAGTTTAAATCTGAATATGTTCTTTTTTAAAATATTTTTTGAAAATGGTCGTATTTTTGACATTTTAATCTGAAATCATTCAATTTCGAGATTATTTAATTCAAAACAAAATTTTTTCAATTTGAACCATTTTAATTAGAAATAATAACATTTAAATTGCTTTGCATTATTAATGAACGAATTTCAAAATACGAATATGAAAATATTGCATTCTTAATGTATCGAAAATCGTTTATTTTCGAAATTTTAATTTGAAATCTTTCAATTTCGAGTTTATTGAATTTAAAACCACTGTTCCATTTTGAACGCTTTTAATTAGAAATAATTTAAATATGTAAATATTCCATTTTTAACGTTTTGAAGTGATAGAATTTTTGAAATTTTAATCTGGAACCATTCAATTTCGAGATTATTTAATGCAAATTGAAAAAAAAAAATAAATAAAAATTAATTAAGATTTGAATGTTGAAAATTGAATCATTTAAAATTCAGAGGAATTTTAATTCTATCATTTATAACCTCAAAAATGAATGAATTAGATCTATGGATTTTTTTAAATTCAAATGAATCGAAATAGTATTTTTTTTAAATTCTGTAATCTCCAAATTCAAATGAATCGAAATTGTATTTTTTTTTAATTCTGTATTCTCGAAATTGAATGATTTCAGATTAAAATTTCGGAAATATACCATTTTTTGTAAAATTAAAAATGGAATATTTTCATATTATTATTTAAAATATTCAATTTTATTATTTTTAATTCAAATAGTTTAAAATTGAATTTTTTTAATTTGCAATTAAATAATCTCGAAATTCAATGATTTCAAATGATTATTTCAAATTTAAAGAAATTTTAAATCATTTTAACTATTATAGAAATAATACAATTTTAATTCCTTTGCATTATAAATTATTGCATTTTAAAAATACCTACATGAAAATATTTAATTTTCAACATTTTGAAATTGACCTATATTCGAAATTTTCATCCGAAATCGTACAATTTCGAGATTACTTGATTTAATACAACCTTTTCAATTTTTAACGCTTTTAATTAGAAATAATTCAAATGTGAAAATATTCCATTTTTAACATTTTGAAGTGGTCGCATTTTTGAAATTTTAATATGAAATCATTAAATTTCGAGATTATTTAATTCAAATTGAAAAAAAATAATTGAAGATTTGAATTTTCTAAATTGAACAATTTTACTTTGTACTGGTGAGAGTGAAGATTATTAAAATGTAATGTATTTTGATTAAAATTTCGAATTTAGTACAACTTCGAAATGTTAAAAATGGAATATTTGCAGGTTTGAATTATTTCTAATTAAAAGGGTTCAAGATTCAACGATTAAAAAAATTAAATAATCTCAAAAATGAATGAGTTGAGTTTAAAGTTTAAAAAATTTATCAATTTCGAAACGAAAAGAAAATTTTAAAACTTTTAGATTAGAATTTTCAACTATGGATTATTTAAAATTCAAAGAAATTGATATTTGATTATTTTCAATTTAATAATCTCGAAATTGAATGCCTTCATATTAAAATTTCATATATGCGACCACTTCAAAATGTTAAAAATGGAATATTTTCACATTTGAATTATTTTTAATTAAAGACGTTAAAAATGGAAAAGGTTGTTTTAAATCAAATAATCTCGGAATTGTACGATTTCGGATGAAAATTTCGAATATAGGTCAATTTCAAAATGTTGAAAATTGAATATTTTCTTGTATGTATTTTTAAAATTCAAATGAATCGAAATTGTTTTTTTTTTTAAATTCTGTAATCTCGAAATTCAAAGGAATCGAAAATGTATTTTTTTTTAATTCTATAATCTCAAAATTGAATGATTTCGGATTAAAATTTTGGAAATATAGCATTTTTGAAATATTAAAAATGGAATATTTTCATATTATTATTTAAAATATTCAGTTTTATTATTTTTAATTCAAATAGTTTAAAATTGAATTTTTTTATTTGTAATTAAATAATCTCGAATTTGAATGATTTCAAATTATTATTTCAAATTAAAAAAAAATTTAAATCATTTTAACTATTATAGAAATAATACAATTTTAATTCCTTTTGCATTATAAATGATCGAATTTTAAAAATACGAATATGAAAATATTTCATTTTTAACGTATTGTATTTGGTCTATTTTCGAAATTTTCATCAACCTTTTCATGTTGAATACTTTTAATTAGAAATAATTCAAATATCGCATTTTTAAATTTTAATCTGAAATAATTAAATTTTCACATTATTTAATTCAAATTAAAAAAAAATAACAAAAAATAATTGAAGATTTGAATTTTGAAAATTGAACCATTTTACTTTGTACTGAAGAGAGTGAAGAGTAATAAAATGTAATTTACCATATTTAGATTAAAATTTCGAAGTGTAAAAAGTGGAATATTTTCAGGTTTGAATTATTTATAATTAAAAGCGTTCAAAATTCAACGATTAGAAAAATTAAATAAGCTCAAAAATGAATGAGTTGAGTTTAATAAATATACCAATTTCGAAACGAAAAGAAAATTAAAAAACTTTTAGATTATAATTTTGAACTATGGATTATTTAAAATTCAAAGCAATTGAAATTGTATTTTTTTAAAATTCAATAATCCCGAAATTGAATGATTTCAGATTAATATTTCGAAAATGGATCATTTTCAAAACATTAAAAATGGAATACTTCTATATTCTTATTTAAAATATTCAATCATTCTTTTTTATTATTATTAATTAAATTAGTTTACAATTGAAAATTTTTATTTGGAATTAAATAATCTCGAAATTGAATGTTCTCAAATTTTTATTTAAAAATAAATTATTAATTAAAACAATTTTAATTGACAATTATAAAATTTTAATCCTTTTGCACTATAAATGATTGAATTTTGAAAATACAAATATGAAAATATTCAATTTTTAACTTTTGGAAATTGGTCTTGTTTCCGAAGTTTTCATTCCATTCAATTTCGAGATTAATAGATTTAAAACAACTTCAATTTTGAATGCTTTTTATTCGAAATAATTAAAATTTTTTAAATCACATTTTCGACATTTTGAAGTGGTCGCATTTTTGAAAATTTAATCTGAAATCATTCAATTTCGAGATTAATTAATTCAAATTGAAAAAAATAATAAAAATAACAACAAATAATTGAAGATTTGAATTTAAAAAATTGAGCAAATTGAAAGTTAAATCAACGATTTAAACAAAATTATCTCAAAAATTAATGCTTTGAGTTTATAGTTAAAAAAATATAACAATTTTTAAACGAAAAGAAAATTTAAAAACATTTAGATTAGATTTTTGAACGATGGATTTCTTAAAATTCAAAGGAATTGAAATTTTATATTATTAAATTCAATAATCTCGAAATTGAATAAGTTCAGATTAAAATTTCGAAAATTGATCATTTTCGAAACATTAAAAAAGGAATATTCTCATATTCGCGTTTAAAACATTCAATCATTCAATGTTATTATATTTAATTAAAATAGTTTAAAAATTAAAAATTTTTATTTGGAATTAAATAATCTCGAAATTGAATGATTTTAAATTATATTTTGAAACCAGTAATCTAAAATGAGACAATTTCGAGGTTATGTAATTCAAATTGAAAAAAAAATAATTGAAGATTTGAATTTTGAAAATTGAATCATTTTAAAATTCTATCATTTCTAATCAAAAGCGTTAAAAAATCAAACAATTTAGATAAATTAAATAATCTCAAAAATGAATTACTTGAGTTTAACGTTTTAAATTATACCAATTTCGAAATGAAAATTTAAAAAAACTTTCGGATTAGAATTTTTGACTATGTATCATTTAAAATTCAAAGGAATTGAAATTTTATTTTTTTTAATTCAATAAGCTCGAAATTGAATGATTTCAGATTAAAATGTCGAAAATATACAATTTTTAAAACATTAAAAATGGAATATTTTTATATTCTCATTTAAAATATTCAATTTTATTATTTTTAATTCAAATAGTTTAAAATTGAAAATTTTCATTTCTAATTAGATAACCTCGAAAAAATTGGTCTATTTTGGAAATATTTATCCGAAATCATACAATTTGAAAATTATTGAATTAAAAAAAAATTGTTCAATTTTGAACGCTTTAAATGATAAACGATAGAATTTCAATTCCTTTGAATTTTAAATGATCCAAATTTCGAAATTAAATTCTTTAAATATTCACTTTTAATTGTTACAATTTAAATAATTGGGTCAAAAAATCTGACATTTTTCAAAAACCCAGGAAAAATGTCACAGAACAATTTAATTTCACCCTTTTGAAATTGGTAAATTTTGTTTTTTTCGAAATTTTATTGAATCCGAAATAATTCAATTTTGAGATTATTGAATTAAAAATAGCAAGCTTTTAGATTACTATATATTTATTTGCAAATATTTCATTCTTAGTTCTAATTTCATTTCTAAATAAAAAAAATTATTATATTTTGTAAACAAACAGAAAACACATTATCAGTTCTAACAAAAATATTATTTTTAACGATATTATCGTCTTCCTGTTCTGGAATATAGAGCTTAGTTTGTTCGATATTCTTAGTCTAGAAAAATAAATAAAAATATTTTTATATTATTAAATTGATGTTTATTTTTTCAGCAATTGGACTTGGTTTCACCGTTCCAACTCTACTTCAACCCAATTTTAATAATCAAGAGATATCAGGTACGTTTAATTAACATGATTCGAAATATTTTATTTTTTTCTTTAAAAAAATATTAAATATTTATAGGAATATAAATATAAAATATGAATTCTCAGCAAATTATGTAAATTTTTCACAAAATAGTTGTAACTTCGATTAAATTGTTAAATTTTGAAGCCAGTGAAATTTTTTTAAACTGTGGAATATAACTAAAAAAGAACATTTTTTAACAAAATAATGAACGAAAAAATTAAATTTTTTACCAAAAAAAGTCGAATAGTTAACAAATTACGTATATTTTCTACCAAACAGTTAAATTTTCAATCGAGAGGATTAATTTTATATCAAAAAGTCGACTTAAAAAATAAAATAACTGTCTTTCCAACCAAATAGTTGAATTTTCAACTAAAAAAATCAATGTTCAAGTTAAAATTAATAATGGATAAAAATCAAATAAATTGTCTACATGACTATTGTATTTTCAATACCAATTTTTCTACAGAAAATGTAATAGTTAATATTAATTATATAACAAATATTGTAATTTTTAATAATAAAGAGTTTAATATATACAATAAAGATAATTTTTCAACAAAATAAATAAATCCTGAAATAAAATTTCAAAAAAATAATAAAAATAATTTTCAATTTAAATTCTTAATCTTTAACAAAATAAAAAGGAAGACTTTTTAACTAAGTAGTTAAATTTTTTATTAGCTGGTCGAATTTTTAACCAGAAAAAGGTGAATATTCGTAAAAAAGTGTAATATTTTATATTTTAATCCAAAGATATTTTTATTTGAAATAAAAAACAGGTCAAATTTATCCAAAAAATATTAATTTTCCACAAAATAGTTATATTTCAACTAAAATGATGAATTTTCAACAACAAAAAATATCAATTGCCAAGAAATTAGACAATTTCAATTCCTCTGAATTTTGAATGATCCAATTTTCAAAATTTAAATCTGAACATATTCAATTTTTAACGTTTCGAAATTGGTCTATTTTCTTAATTCTATTCTGAAATTATTCAATGTCAAGATTATTATTTCAAAACAAGTGTTCTGATTTTGGAACCATTTTAATTAAAAATAGTAAAATTTCAATACAAAATAAAATTATTGAATTTTGAACGCTTTTAATTATAAATAATTCAAATTTGAAGTTATTGCATTTTTATCATTTTTATCCAAATTTATTCAATTTCAAAAGTCTTCTATTCAAACAAAAATTGTTTAATTTTCAACAATTTGAATCACAAATAATATAATTTTAATTACTTTGAATTTTAAATGATCCAATTTTCAAAAGTCAAATCTGGGAATATTACATTTTTAACGTTTCGAAAATCTTCTATTTTTTAAATTTGATTTCGAAATCATTTAAGTTCGAAATTATTAAATTAAAAAAAACTGTTTGAATTTGAATGATATTAATTAGAAATATTTCAAATTTGAAAATATTCCTTTTTTTGACATTTAGAAGAGGTCGCATTTACTGAATTCTTATACAAATTCATTCAATTTTAAAATTATTTAATTAAAAAAAAGCTGTTCAATTTTCAACAATTCAAATCTGCAAATATTCCTTTTTTAATGTTTTGAAATAGGTCTATTTTTGAAATTTTAATGTGAAATTATTCAATTTCTAGATAATTCATTTCAAGATGAAATAGTTTAATCCAAATTCATTCAATTTCAAGGTTCTTTAATGTAAACTAAAATTTTTGATTTTTAAATTATTTTAATTAGATTAAAAAAATTGTATTCCTTTGAATTTCAAAAGGTCAAAATCTTCAAAATACGAATATGAAAATATTCCACTTTTAATGTTTCGATATTGGTCTATTTTCTTAATTTTAATCTGCAATAATTCAATTTCAAGATTATTGAATTTAAAAAATATATTGAAATTTGATAGCTTTTAATTAGAAATAATTCAAATATGAAAATTTTCCATTTTAACGTTTCGAAATTGATCTATTTTCGTAATAATTAACTGAAATAATTCATTTTTGAAACTTTTTAATTAAAAAAAAATTGTTTCATTTTAAACGCTTTTAATTAGAAATAATTTAAATAGGAAAATATTGCATTCGTAAAATTTGAAAATGTTTGGAATTTCTTATTCCAAAAATATTCCATTTTTAACTATTCAAAATTGGTCTATTTTTGAAATTTTAATCTGAAGTCATTAAATTTCGGGATAATTAAACTTAAAAAAGATGTTTAATCTTGATCGCATTTAATTAAAAATAATTAAAATTTGAAAATATTTCATTTTCAACGTTTCTAAATTGGTCTATTTTCGTAATTCCCAACTAAAATTATTTTTTTTTTTAAGTTGTTTAATTTTGAACAATGTTAATTAGAAATAATTTAAATCGGAAAATATTCCATTCCTAAAATGTTTAAATGGTCGGAATTTCGTAATTTCTCATTACAGAAATATTCTATTTTTAACGTTTCTAAATTGGTCTATTTTTGTAATTTTCAACTGAAATTATTAATTTTTCGGATTGAAAATTTTTTTTAAATTGTTTTATTTTGAACAATTTTAATTAGATATAATTGAAATTTGAAAATTTTCCATTTTTAACGTTTCGTAATTGATCTATTTTTGTCATTTTCTACTGAAAATTTCAATTGTTTGGATGTTTTAATTTGTTTAAATTGTTTAATTTTAAACTATTTTGATTAGAAATATTTTAAATGGAAAAATATTCTATTCTTCAAATTTTGAAATGTTCGGAATTTTGTATTCTGAAAATTTACCATTTTTAACATTTGAAAATTCTGCTATTCAGACAAAAACTGTTTAATTTTCAATAATTTCTATTAGAAATAATGTAATTTAATTTATAGATTATTAATTTTAAAAAAACTGTTCAAATTTGAACGCTCTTAATTAGAAATAGTTCAAATTTGAAAATATTCCATTTTTAACCAATTTTAATCTGAAATAATTCAATTTCGAGATTATTGAATGAAATAAAAATTTGTTGTAATTTTATCGCTTTTAATTAGAAATAATTTAAATATGAAAATAATTCATTTTTAAAGTTTCGAAATTGATTATTAACAAAATTTTTAAATTGTTAAATTTTGAACGCTTTTAATTAGAAATAATTTAAATTTTGCGCTTTGTTATCTCTCATATTGTATCGTATTTATATAAAATAGTTTTTTTTTTAAATTTAAGCTATGGCGGTAAATTACGACATTCCTCTTTTTTTGGAATCGTTGGATTCAATTTTGTTTTTTACATGAAATTTTCTTTAAAATATTGATCAATACGAATTTTCTATTAAAAAAAAATTTCTACCCGCGAAAATGAATTACCGGAAAAAAATTTAATTTACAACCAGTCAGTTTATTTTTTTAACAAAATAGTTCATTTTTATTCAAGAAAAATAATTTTTCCACAAAAAAGAGTTTTTAACTAAAATTATAAATATTTAACTAAAAAAAAACCTTTAAAAAAATTATTTAGTTGCATTGTCAGTCTAAAAAGACGATTTTCCAACAAAAAATGTAATCGTTGATATTTAAAGAACAAAAATTGATTTTTAAATAAAAGACAGTTCGATTTAATCAACTAAGGTGGAATTTCAACAAAAAAGACTCGAGTTCTCAACTAAAACAGATTATTTATGCATTTTTGAATAATTTTTTTTATATTAAATACAAATATTATATTTAAATTATTTTTTAAATTAGCGAATCAAATTTGATATTAAATAAAAATCTAGGAACGTGAATACGAAGTTTGTACAAAGCAGTTTCATTTTGTACCAAAAAGTTTGTATTTTATACTAAATTGTGGAATTTTCAAACTAAAAAGACGATTTTTCTAGAAAGAATTTGAATTTTCAATAAAAATATTGTTTTGCAACAAAAGAGATAAACTTTTATTAAAAAAAAATAATTTTTTACTAAAATCATGAATTTTCAACCACAAAAATTAACTTTTAAGAAAATAGTTTAACTTAGAAGCAAGAAATTGAATCTTCAAGATAGAAAGTTGAATTCCAGTGAAGATGATGATAGACTTGACATTTCAACAATAAAAATAATAATTTAATTAAAAATAAAAATCAGTTAAATTTAATGAAAAAAAGATGAATTTTCAACAAAAGTGTTGAATCGTCAGACAAAACTGATTAATTCTCAACAAAACCATCGAATTTTGAACCAAAAAGAATGAATTTTCAACCTAGAAGAATAATTTTTTACAAAAAAACAAAAGAAGAGTTTTGAACAAAATATATAAATTTTCAAAGAAATATTTGGATTTTCAATTATAAAAGAGAAATTTTAAATTAAATATATAAATTTTTTATCAAATATGAAATAGTTTAATTTTCACTTTAAAAATTCATTCCCAAACACAATAAAAGCAAATTTTGCACAAAAGACTTCAATTTTGAATATTATAGTCAAATTTTTTACCAAATTTTTAAATTTTTAAGTTGATATTAAAAGAAAAATAGTTGGATTCAAGGAACAAAAAAGAATTTTTAACATAATACTTAAATAATTAATTTTAACCAAATAGTTGTATTTTTAACAAAAAGAAGGTTTTTTTAGCAAAAAACACGAATTTTTTTTATAAAAGATTTGAATTTTCTACCCGAGAATACGAATTTTCAGTAAAAAAGGATAATTTAAAACCAATAAATAGAATTTTCAAGTACATAGTTCTATTTTCAGTATAAAATCATAATTTTGAACAAAAACAAAACGAATTTTGTTATAAAAGAGTTGAATTTTCTACGCGAGAATACGAATTTTCAGTAAAAAAGGATAATTTACATCCAATCACTTGAATTTTCAATTAATTAGTTCTATTTTCATTATAAAATAATAATGATTAACAAAAACGAATTTTTAATTTAAATTATGAATCTATAAGTAAAAAAAATGAACTGTTAAGAAAGTAGTTCAAGTTTCAACCAAGGATTTTAATTTTCAATGTAAAAACATTAATTTTCAACATTCAATATTCATATCTCAACCCAAAAGGTTTTAATTTAAATAAAAAATTAAAAAAAAAAAAAAAACAGTTTGGATTGAACCAACGAAGAAAAAAAAATTGAAGCCTCAACTAAAATAAATTAATTATACATTTATATATTGTTTATATTTTAAAATAAAAATCCAGGACTGTGAACACGAATTTTCTACAAAATAGTTTAATTTTCTACCAACAAGTTTTTATTTTATACTAAATTGAAAAATTTTCAAACCAAAAAGACGATTTTTCTAGAAAGCATTTCAACTTTTAATAAAAAAATTATTTTTCAACAAAATAGATTTTTTTTTTTTAAGTTAATTTTTAACAGAAAATTATTTTTTACTAAAATCATGAATCTAACTAAAAAAATTAAATTTCAATAAAGTAGTTTAACTTAGAAGCAATCAATTGAATTTTCAATCTAAAAAATTCAACAAAAAATGCTTCAATCCTCAACTGAAACAGATTAATTATGCATTTTTTAAAATATGTTTTTAACATTGTAAAAAAAATAAAGTACAGGGAGGTCAAAACGAATGGTTTATTTAACAAATTTTTCTATTTTCTCTGGCTTTTTTATGCCTCCACGAATTGAGTTTCAACGACTTAATTATCAAGTGAATAAAATAATTTTTATTAATATTATTACATTAAAATTAAATTTAAAAAAAAGCTTCCCCCTATTTTTTCTGTTTTTTTTTCTTGCAAAAATTACCCTATTTCCCCCTTTTTGAGCTCTTTTGCGCTGTAATATCTTATTTATACGAAATAATTTTTTTTTAAAATTCTAACCATGACGGTTCATAACGACATTACTTTTTTTTGGAATCGTTGGATTCATTTTTTTTTTCAACATTATATTTATGCACACAAATTTTGATTAATACGAATTTTATATAAAAAACTTAATTTTCTGTCCGAAAATATGAATTTCCGGTAAAAAATTTAATTTACAAACAATCAGTTGATTTTTCCACAAAATAGTAAAATTTTAATCAAGAAAAATCATTTTTAACCAAAAAAAGAATTAATAATAAAAAAAATAATATGTAACTAAAATTATTAATCTTTAAGTGGAGAATGAGGGTCTGGTTGTTTGATGCGTTGGTGTGGGCGGTGTTGTGTTATGGTGTGGAGATCTGGGGATGGAAGGAACATAGGAAAGTAGAGAGTA
>NC_046657.1:150430764-150459384 GCF_010883055.1 Belonocnema kinseyi
GCCAAACGGGTGATCCTGAAAAGGGACAGTAAAAAACGAAAATTGTTTTCAATATCGTGGAAAATGCATTTTTTTTTATGGTAAGAGGAAACGGAAGCCCTGAAAGCTCGCTCATTTTAGGAATTAATATTACTACTGTTACTATTGCTTATCCTGCGTAATGCGAAAGAGTAGAATATAAGTAGTAGTTAAGTTAGACTAAGGATGGAATTGTAAATATATGTACAGGGAGCGGTGGCCCTCAAACCCGTAAAAGGGAGAGATTAAATACATACATACATTTAGTTGACTTCTCAGTCTAAAAAGATATTTTTTCAGCAAAAAATTAATAGTTTGATATTTCAACACCACGAATTTTCTGCAAAGCAGTTTAATTTTGTATCAAAAAGTTTTCATTTTATACCAAATTGTGGAATTTTCAAACCAAAAAGACGAGTTATCTAGAAAGAATTTGAATTTTGAAAAAAAAAAGTTTTTTTTTCAGCAAAAGAGATAAATTTTTAATTAAAAGAATTAATTTTTAAGAGAAAATTATTTTTTGCTAAAATCATGAATCTTTCAAAATTTTAAATATGTATTTTTTATATTGTAAAATAAAAATCCATGGACGTGAAAACGAATTGTTTATTTAACCAAATTTCTATTTATAATAATGATTAAAATGATTGAATTAAATTTTTTTTTAATCTCCCTCCAATTTTTTCTTTTTTTCTTCTAATATTGTATTTATATGAAATATTTTATTTTTATTTTAGCTATGGTGGTTAATTACGACATTTCTCTTTTTTGGAATCGTTGGATTCAATTTTGTTTTCAACATAATATTTTCGTCAAATTATTGATTAATATGATTTTTCTAAACTAAAAATTTAATTATTTATCCGAAAATATGAATTTCCAGTTAAAAAGTTATTTTAAAACCAATCAGTGGATTTTTCAACAAAATAGTTCAATTTTAATCAAGAAAAATAATTTTTAATAACAAAAAATATGAATCTTCAACTAAAAAAAAAGAACTTTAAAAAAATGATTTAGTTGAATTTTCAGTCTAAAAACATGATTTTCCAACAAAAAGTGAATTGTTTGATATTTCAACAATAAACATTTTAATTTTAAATAAAAGTCAGTTGGAATTAATAAAAATAATGATATTTCAACAAAAAAGATTTGAGTTATCAATTAAAATAGATTAATTATGCATTTTCAAGTAATATTTTTATATTAAATAAAAATTTTAATATAAAATTATTTTATATTAAAATTTTATATTAAACAAAAGTCCAGAAATGTAACCACGATTTTTCTGCAAAGCAGTTTAATTTTGTACCAAAAAGTTGAATTTTATACCAAATTTTGGAATTTTTAATAAAATAGTTATTTTTCAACAAGAGAGACAAATTTTTAACAGAAAATTATTTTTTACGAAAATCATGAATCTTTAAGACAATTAACTTAAAAAAAAAATAGTTTAACTTTGAAGTAAGGGATTGAATTTTCAACCTAAAAATTTCAACAAAAGTCTTCAATCCTCAACTGCAACAGATTAATTATGCATTTTTTTAAATACATTTTTTACATTTTAAAATAAAAATTCATGGACGTGAAAGCGAATTGTTTATTTAACAAATTTTTCTATTATATCGGGCTTTTTTATGCCTCCAGGAATTTAGTTTCAACGACTTGATTATTAGATGAACGAAATAATAATGATTCAAATGATTAAATTAATATTTTTTTAAATCTTCCCCCTATTTTTTCTTTTTTTTTTTCGTGAAAAAATTACTATATTTCCCGCTTTTTGCGCTGTGATATCTCTCATATAATACCATATTTATGTGAAAAAATATTTTTTAAATTTTAGCTATGGCGGTTAATTACGACATTCCTCTTTTTTGGAACCGTTGGATTCAATTTTGTTTTCAACATGATATTTACGTACAAATATTGTCGGATGTTAGAAGAAGGTTCTTTCCGTGGAAGAACGGCCGACTTTGTGATGATGTTCATCTTCGGAGGCGTGTGTATGATCGTATCCTTTACAAAAATATTTTAAAATGTATTATAAAAAAGGTTTTGTAATTATTTTTCTCTTAATTTTGCAAAATGTTAACATTAGTTGCGAATTATTTATATTTGCGTTTTTTTTTAAATTTTCTTATTTTCTTTGAAATATAATATATTTTGAAAACTTTTTTTTTTACTATTTATGAAAAATAATAGAATGGGTGGAAAATCTCGAATATTCGAAACTAAAAATGAGTAGTTAAACTTGAAATGATTTCTAATAATGTAAAACAAAATGCAGATTTTTTCAGATTTTGAACAAAATTTTTAATGTTTTTTCAGAATTCTGAAAGCCTTCATAAAAATAAAAAAGCATTTTCTTAAGTTTCCTAGAAAAGTTGAAAATAATTTTTTATTTCGAAAAATTAAATTTTAGATAATATATAAAAAGATTTTTTAAATTTTGTAAAAAAAAACTATTTTTGAAGATTTTAAAGCATTTTTTTTATTTTTTCAGGATTTTAGAAAAAAAATAGGAAATATTCAAATAATTTTTAAAAAGATATTTAGAATATTGAAACAAAATTTAACAAATATTAGATTTTTAGATTTTAGGATAATAAATACATTTTATTTATTTTCGTGTGAAAATTAAAATCAGGTTTTTATTTTGCAAAAAGAATGTTAAAAGAATATTTAAAAATAAAAAATATGCTGAAAATTTCTAGGAAAATTGAACTTAATTTTTTATTGGTAAAAGTTAGTTTTAAGATAATATTAAAAAATATTTCAAAAGATTACAAAAATTTTTAAAAACAAATCTGGAAGTTGTTAAGGCATTTTTTTAATTTTCCAGGATTTAAAAACAAAAATGAGGAAGAATCTGTGTCATTTTAAAAGATATTTAGAATATTGAAAAATTTTTAATAATTTAAATTTATAAAGGTTTACATTTTTTTATAAGATATATCAGATTTTTTTAATTTAATGATTTTGAAAGCTTTTGTGATAATAAAAACATTTTCTTCACTTTCCTGAGAAAATAAAAAATTATTTTTTATTTCTAAAAAAGAATGTTAACAGAATATTAAAACAAATTGCAGATACAAAAATAAATTTAATATATAAATAACAATTGAACACTTATTAATTTATAAAAAATTCGTGTAAGTTGGTGAGTTATTTAGAAGTTTAAAAAAAAATAAAAATGTATTTCAAACTTGAAATGATTTTAAATAATTTGAAACAAAATACAGATTTGTGCAGATTTCGAATAAAAATTTAAAAGGCTTTTTAGAACTTTGAAAGGTTTCATAAAAATAAAAAAATAAATTTGAAAAACAAATCTGGAAGTTTTTAAGCTATTTTTAAAAAATATTTTCAGGATTTAAGAAAAAAATAAGGACAAATTCGAATCATTTTTAAAGATATATAGAATATTGAAACAAAGTTTATCTAATCGTAGATTTTTAAGATACGGAAATATAATTTTGAAGCTTTAAAAGATTTTTTAGAACTGTGAAAGGTTTTTTAAAATTAAATAATATTCTGGAGAGTGCTAGGAAAATTAAAATTAATTTTTTACTCTGAAAAATTAATTTTAAGAAAATATTTAAAAAGATTTAAAAAATTTGAAAAACAAATCTAGAAGTTTTTAAACTATTTTTTTTCTAATTTTTCAGGAATCAGGAAAAAATTTAAGAAACAGTCGAATCATTTTAAAAGATGTTTAGAATATTGACATTTTTGAAATAGCAGATTTTTGAAGATTTTTAAACAAAGTTTAGAAACTTTTTTTTTAAGATTTTGAAACATTTTAGGACAAAAATACTTTCTTGATTTTCCTGGGAAAATTAAAAAATATTTTTTCTGTTAAAAAAAAAATGTTTAGAAAGCATTTAAAAAAAATTTGCTGAGAAAAAAATGATTTGAAATAATTTAAAACAAAATGCTTAAGATTCCTAGAAAAATTGAAAATACTTTTTTATTTTGAACAATTATTTTTAAGATAATATTTAATAATCTTTCAAATATTATAAAAAGATTGAAAAACAAATTTGAAAGTTTTTAAAGCATTTTCTTATTTTCCAGGATTTAAGAAAGAATTTAGGAAACATTTGAATCATTTTAAAAGATATTAAAAATATTGAAAAAAATGTTAATAATTTAAAATTTATAAAGATTAAAAATTTTTGTTAACAAATAGCAGATTTTTGAAGATTTTTAAACAAATTTTGAAGTTTTTTAAGGTATTAAAAGATCTTAGGACAATAAAAATAATTTCTTGCCTTTCCTGGGAAAATAAAAAAAATCTTTTTATTTTGAAAAAAGAATTTTAAGATAATATTAGAAATTATTGCAAGATAAAAAAATTTAATCTATAAATAAAAATTGAACGCTTATTAATGCAGATTTTTGCAGACTCTAAACCAAATTTTTAAAGCTTTTTCATAATTGTGAAAGTTTTCATAAAAATAAAAAAATTCTTAAGATTCCTAGAAAAATGAAAATTAATTTTGTATCGGGAAAAATTAATTTTAAGAGAATATTACAAAAGATTTTTAAACATTTCCAAATTTCTCAAAAAAGAACAAGCTGGAAGATTGCAAGGCATTAAAAAAAATGTAAGATTAAATTTTTTTGGGAAACATTTGAATAATTTAAAAAAATATTTAGGATATTGAAAACAAAATTTATAAAGATTTAATTTTTTTAACAAATGGAGTTTTGAAGATTTTGAAAAGATTTGGAAGCTATTTAAAATTTAAAAAGATTTTATGATAATAAACACATCTGGATTTTCCTAAGAAAATAAAAAAATATTTTTTATTTTGCAAAAAGAATGTGAAGAGAATATTAAAAAATATTTCAAGATAAAAACAAATTTTAATTTAGAAGTTTTGAGAAGATTAAAAATTTATTTAAAACTTGAAATGATTTTAAATAATTTAAAACAAAATACAGATTTTTGTAGATTTTGAACACAAATTTTTAAGCTTTTTCAGAATTTTGAAAGGATTCATAAAAATAAAAAAATAAAAATGTCTGAAGATTTTGATTTTTGAAGATTTGGAAATAAAATTTTAAAGCTGTTTAAAGAATTTTAAAGATTTTAGGATAATAAATATATTTTCTGGATTTTCCTAAGAAAATAAAAAATATTTTTTATTTCGAAAAAAAGAATTTCAAGAGAATATTAAAAAATATTTCAAGATAAAATAAAATTTTAATCTATAAATAACAATTGAACACTTATTAATTTATAAAAAATTCGTGAAAGTTGGTGAGTTATTTAGAAGTGTCCAAAAAATAAAAATTTATTTAAAACTTTAAATGATTTTAAATAATTTGAAATAAAATGTATATTTTTGCAGATTTCGAATATAAATTTAATAGATTTTTCAGAATTGTGTAAGATTTCATAAAAATAAGAAAATATTCTCAAGATTGCTAGGAAAATTGAAGTTAATTTTTTATTTGGAAAAATTAATTTTTGTAGAATATTTAAAAATATAAAAAAAATGTTTGAAATACAGATCTGGAATTTTTTAAGGCATTTTTTAATTTTCCAGAATTTAAGAAAAAAATGTAGGAAAAATTTGAATTATTTTAAAAGATATATAGAAAATTGAAACAAAGTTGATCAAATCGTAGATTTTTAAGACTTGGAAATATAATTTGGAAGATATTTAAATAATTTTTTAGAATTGTGAAAGATTTCTTAAAATTAAATAATATTCTTGAGATTGCTGGGAAAATTTACATTAATTTTTTACTTGGAAATTTAATTTTAAGAGAATATTTCAAAGGATTTCAAAAGACTTACAAAATTTTGGAAAAAAAATCTGGAAGTTTTTAAGGGATTTTTTTTTTAATTTTGCAGGATTTAAGAAAAAATTCAGGAAACATTCGAAACATTTTAAAAGATGTTTAGAATACTTAAATTTTTTAAATATTTTAAATTTAAAAAGATTTCAACAAATTTTAAACAAATAACAGATTTTTGAAGATTTGAAAATAAAGTTTGGAAGCTACTTTTAGATTTTGAAAGATTTTAAGACAATAAAAACATTTTCTTGATTTTCCTGGGCAAAAAAAATATTTTTTATTAAAAAAAAATTAAGAGAATTTTTAAAGAATATTTAAATAGATTTAAAAAGATTTCCAAAATTGTCAAAAACGAAACATTCGAATAATTTTAAAACATATTTAGAATATTGAAAAAAAATTGTAATGATTTAAAGTATAGAGATACAATTTTTTAACAAATAGCATATTTTTGAAAATTTTTAAATAAATTTGGAAGTTATTCTAAGATTTTTAAAGATTTTAGGATAATAAAAACATTTTCTTGATTTTCCCGGGAAAATTAAAAAAATATATTTTATTTTGAAAACCGTATTTTAAGATAATATTTATAAATATTTCAAAAAAAAAAAAAAACAAATTTTAATGTATAATTTAAAATTGAACACTTATTAATAGAAAAAAAATTCGAGCGAGTTGATGAAACATTTGGATGTTTTAAAAACATTTCGAATGAAAATTTAAAAGCTTTTTCAGAATTGTGAAAGTTTTCAGATAAATAAAACAAATTTGAGATTCCTAGAAAAATTGAAAAAAATTTATTATTTGGAAAAATTAATTTTCAGAGAATATTTAAAAAGATTTCAAAATATTAAAAAAAAAATCTTGAAAAACAAATCTGGTAGATTCTAAGGCATTTTTTTTTAATTTTTCAGGATTTAGTAAAAAATTTAGGAAACATTCAAATCATTTTAAAAGATATTTAGAATTGAAAAAATTGTAATAATTTAAAATCTGCAAAGACAAAATTTTTTTGAAACAATTAGCAGAGTTTTTAAGATTTTGAAATAAATTTGTAAGCTATTTAAAGTTTTTGAAAGCTTTCAGGATAATATAAAAATTTTCTTTTAATTTTTTAGGAAACATTTGAATAATTTTAAAAGATATTCATAATATTGAAAAAAAATTTAATTTATAAAGATTAAAAGAAATTTTAAACAAGGAGGCGATTTTTGAATATTTTGAAATAAATTTGGAAGCTATTTAAAGATTTTGGAAGATGTTAGGATAATAAAAACATTTTCTTGATTTTCCTGTAAAAAATTAAACATTTTTTTTATTTTGAAAAAAGAATATTAAAAAATATTTCAAGATAAAAATACTTTTTTATATATGAATAATATTATAACAATTATTGTTTTGAAACTGTTTTAAATTAAAATAAATAAACTTCTAATTAAAAAATTGTTGATAAAAAATTGTCTGATCCTTTAATTTTTTATGTTTTCAGTTTAGAAATTATTAATTTATTCTTCAAATGAGAGTTAATTTAAGAATTATTTTTTGAACTGAATCTGAATCTTTAAACTACAATTTATAAAAGATACAAAAATTTATTTTGCAATTTAACTTGAAAATGTTCAATCAAAAATGAAAAAAATGTATAGCTTTAAGAGTTTGATTTTTTGAATTTCATTGACGAAGAAAATGTTTGAAAATTTAATTTTAAAATTATAATTTTTTGAAAATCCGCAAAGACACGGTTTTCGGAAATTTTACCTAATTTTAATAATTTATAAAAAATCTAATTTAAGTATTTTAATTTGATAAATTCATTTTCTTAAATTTATTAAAGTTAATAATTTTATTGGATTTGATTAATTATAAAAGGTAAAAATCCTAATTTTCATATAATGAGGAAATTAAACAAATTATCCTATCAACTTTACTCAGTTTCTTGGGAACGACTGAAAAATCCCGAAATTTTAAAAACTCCGAGTTGGAAAATTCGCGAATTTAAATTTTTGTTTAATTCTTTTATTCAATCAGTATATTTTATGGATTGAAAAAAATAATAAAAAATTTTGATCAAAGAAATAAATTTTTCATGTTTTAAGTTTTCAAATTGTTTCAATGTAAAATAACAATAATTGAAAAACTATATTTCTGGATGAAAAATTTGGTTTAAAAATGTGCATAGTATTTTTTTTTTTTTAATTCACAAAAAACTTTCTCAAAGCTCGAATTTTTAATTAAAAAAAAAAATGAAGGAAATGATCTTTTTCGTTCGACGCGCACTTGTTTGTAAATTTATTTTCTTATATAATTTTCATATAATTATTGTTATTTTAAATTTAAAGATTATTTTTCAAAAACTTTAAAGATTAAAAAAATTTTCTTTGATAAAAGTATTTGATTGTTGAATTTTTAATAAATAATACTCATTAAAAAACAATTTTTAATGGTATAAATTCGTGATTCTTATATTTCGGTGAATTTTATTCTTTGGTAATTTTACAGTGTCGGGAATATTATTTTTCTGGATTTTTCAGTCGTGCCGTTTCTTGTTTAAAAACCAGTAAGTGAGAAGTATAAAAAAAATTATTATATTGTTATTATATTACTTTTTCTATATTATTATATATTATTATTTTTTATATATAATTATATCATCTATTATTATTTTTTTATTATATTATATTAGAATATTTTCCTATGCGAAGAATAGATTTTTGCATTTTTTGTTAATTTATTATTTTTGGGACATGCGTTTACAATCATGTTAGTGTACGTCTGGTCGAGGCGGACGCCCTTCGTTCGAATGAACTTTTTTGGGCTTCTCAATTTCCAAGTAAGTGCCTTTAACATTAATAAATTTAATTTAATTTTCATCAATTTCTCTGCACCGGGAAATGATCGGGAATTTTTTGAGACAGGGAAAAACCGGGAAATGACGGTGATTTTTTTTTTAATCGGGAATTTTACAAATTTGCAGAAGAAAAATCTGCCCACTTTCGATTTCAACAGTTTAAAAATAATTAGTTAAATTGTTATGTTTTTCAATTGTGCTATTATTTAGCTTACAATGCGCAATTCAAAATTTTTTTTCTTTAAAAATTTTCCATTTAAAATTTTTATTTCTAAGCTTACATTTTTAATTTAAAGAATTTGTAAATGCTTTCTTAAAGACTTGAACAAATACAAAATAAAAGCCTTTGATGTTGAAAATTTTGGATAAAAAACATTTTTATTTAATAAATAAATTATTTTTTTTAATTTATCTGTACTTTAAGTAATAAAAAGTGAAGAAAAAATTTTTCAGATTTTAACGTTAAAAGTTTAACGGTTACAATTTTAAAATCTTGGTCATTAAAAAAATGTGAAGGTGTGACTGAAAGTTTATAAACTATTTTCAACTTAAAAATAACTTCATAAAAATATATTCTTAATTAAAGGATTTTATTAAATTTAAAATATTGTTTCAGTCTAAAATATTCAATTTTAACCCATTCAATTTGAAATTTTTTATTAAGGGACGATTGAAAAATCCCGACAAATAAAATTCCCGTCACTGTTAAATTTCCGAATTAGAAAATTCCCGAATAATAAAATTGCAGAAAAATAAAAATAACGAATTGAAAAATTCCCGAATATTAAAAATCGCGAATAATAAAATTGCCGAAAAATAAAAATACCGATTTGGAAAATTCCTGAATCATAAAATTGCCGAATTATAAAATTCCCGAAATTGAAATTCCGGAATAATAAAATTCACGACAGTTTATAATAATACCGAATTGGAAAATTCCCAAATTAGAAAATCTAAGAAATTAAACAATTACAATTTTTTATAAATATATTTTATTGATTACATATACAATAATGAAAATTTTTTCCAATTATTTTCAATTTTTTAAATTTCGAAAATTGTTTGAATTTAGAAGAACAATAATTTTAAATAAAATATTTCTGGGTAACTCATTTTTGAATGTACATAGAATTTCAAAAAAGTAAAAAAACCGTTCGCAAACATCGAATTTTAAATTTATATATATTGATTGAAAAACGTAACAAGGTACGATGAAAATAGAGTGATTTTTTTGTTTCGATATTTTATAATTCGACAATTTTCTGACGGGTATTTTATTCTTCGGGATTTTTCCAATTCAGTAATGTTATTAACTGCGAAGAATATTATTTATCGGGAATTTTTCAATTCCGTAATATTATAAACTGTCGTGAATTTTATTATTCGGGAATTTTCAGTTTCAGGAATTTTATAATTTGGCAATTTTATTATTCGAGAATTTTATTATTCGGGAATTTTCCAAATCGGTATTTTTATTTTTTGGAAATTTTATTATTCGCGAATATTGGGGAATTTTCCAATTCGGTATTTTCACTTTCGGCAATTTTATTATACGCGAATTTCATTATTCGGAAATTTTACAGTGTTGGGAATTTTATTTTTCGGGATTTTTCAGTCGTCTCTTAATTAAAAAAAAGATTAGTTATAGAAAATTGAAAATGTAGGAAAAATTTGAATCATTTTAAAAGATATATAGCAAATTGAGACAAAGTTCATCAAATCGTAGATTTTTAAGATTTGGCAATATAATTTGGAAGCTATTTAAAACATTTTTCAGAATTGTGAGAGATTTCTTTAAATTAAATAATATTCTTGAGATTGCTAGGAAAATTTATATTAATTTTGTACTTGGAAATTTAATTTTAAGAGAACTTTTTTTTTTAATTTTGCAGGATTTAAAAAAAATATTCAATTTTTGACCCATTGAATTTGAAATGTTTAATTAAAAAAAGAAAGATTAATTATTGAATATCTAGCAATATTTTAATTTTTATTCAAGACAAGTAAATTGAAGCCAAATATTTAAAACTAAAGAATCTTTAACTGAATTGTTTAACATAAAAAACCTGGAATCGTTAAAATTTCGATGAGATTTTAAACTTTGTACGTTACAATTTTAATTGTTGTGTTTTAAAAATGCTTCATTTGTAAGTGAAATTTAAAAATTTTGATGTATAATTTACAAATAAACATATGTAGAAAAAATTTGAGCAATTATAAGAGATATTTAGGAGTTTTAAAAAGATTAAAAATTAACATGCAAATTTTATAAAGTTTTCTTCAAATATTCTAGAATCCTTTTTGAAAATTTTGTTTTAATATTTGAAAAAGTTTTTAAATATTCTCTTAAAATAATTTTTCAAAATGAAAAGTTCTTTTTAATTTTCCTAGGAATCTTAAGAAAATGTTTTTATTCTTTTGAAGCCTTTCAAAATTCTTAAAAAGAATCTAAATTTTCTTCAACATATCTCTTAAATTTACTTAAACTTCGCCTGAAAATAATAAATGTTCAATTGTTATTTATACATCCAAATTTTAAAGAAATTTTCTAAAATTTGCAGGATTTTCTGAAAATTGTAGAAAAATTAATTTTGACAGATATTTAGAAGTTTGAAAAAATTTCCAAAATAATTTTAAATTTAAAACAACTTCTAGATTTCTAAAAATTTTGAAATAAAATTTTGAAGCTTTCCAAGGATGTTTAAACTATTTAGAAAGAAAATAATTGAATTTCTAATTTAAGAAGTGTTCAGTTAAATTTTTTCCATTTTTCAATATTTGATGTTTCTAGCTTAAAATTCCTTAAAATTATATAATTTTGAACATTTTAAAGTTTTTTGATTGCTTTTTTAATTTAGAGCATTGAAGTACAAAATTGTTTAGATTTAGTGTTCCATTTTTTTTTAATTTCATTGACCGTGAAAAATGTTTGCGTACCGGGAAAACTTCGAGAAATTACCGGCAATTTATTTCGTTGAATAAAGGGGCCTCCCTGAAATTGCAAAAAAAAATCTGAAAATATCATTATTGTGGGGACTATATTAAATTAATTTTCGAACGCTTTAAATTCCTAACATTTTTAAGTGAAAACATTAAATTTTCAGTTAAAAAAATTAATTTTCAGCTAAAGAAACAATAAATTTGAATTGAAATAGTAAAATCCTCAATTAAAAACGATTAATTTTAATTAAACAATTGCATTTTTATACAAAAAGATAAAATTTTAACTAAAAAGATGAATTTTGTACTAAAAGTGGAGTAGTTATATTTTCAAGAAGAGATGAATCTGTACACAAAATGATTTATTTCTGACAAAGATTAAATTAGATTTAATAAAACTGTTGCATTTTTAAACAAGAGGTAAAATTTAGAATAAAGAATATTACTTTTGTAAACAAAAAGAGGATTTTTCAGATAAAAAAGATTACTTTTATACAAAAACTAAAATGATTACATTTTAATTTTTCAAAAAAGTTAATAATAAATTTTTAAAAAGTTTCAATCAAATATTTACATTTTTAACCAAAATGATAAATGTTCAAGTGAAAAAGATCGAGAAAAAGATAACATTTTCAGTGAAACTATTTCACTTTTAAGAAAATAGATGATTTTTTAACTAAATAGTTCAATTTTCAACTAAAAAAAAGAATTTTTAACCAAGAATATAAATTTTTTTACCCAAAAAAGTTAAAATTTTAAACGAAATATACGAATTTTCAATTATATAATTGAATTTTCAAGTAGGCCCGATTGGTTTTTATCAAACAGTTGCATTTTTAAACGAAAAAGGTGAAAATTTGACTAAAGGATATTAATTTTTTATACCTATTTTATAGAAACTAAAATAATTACGGTTTTTTTTTAAGTCGAGAAAAAGATAACATTTTTGATAGAAATATTTCACTATTAACAAAATAGATTACTTTTTAACTAAGTAGTTCCACTTTTAACTAAAAAGATTCATTTCTAACCAAGAATATTAATTTTATATATAAAAAAAGTAAGTTTTTCAAACAAAATATACGAAGTTTCAATTATATAGTTGAATTTTCAGTTAAAAAAAATTAATTTTCAACAAAAAAATAACAAATTTGAGAAAAAATAGTCAAATATTCGACTAAAACAAAGCAATTTTAATCAAAGAGTTTCATTCTAAAGAAAAAGGTAAAATTTTGAATAAAATATATGAAGTTCCAATCCGAAAAGATGAAGTTTTAACTAAAAAATATGAATTTATAACCAAAAATATCAACTCTATACCAAAAAAAATCAATTTTTCAAAGAAATACACGATTTTTCAATTATATAGTTGAATTTTCAAGAACAAAATATTTTTTTTAAACAAAAAATTGAATAGTTAAATTTTTCGTTGAAAAATTGATTTTCAATCAAAAAAATAAAAAATTTGGGATAAAATACTAAAATATTAGACTAAAAAAGAATAATTTTAATCAAGCAGTTGCATTCTAAAGAAAAAATATGAAATTTTAAATAAAGGATATGAATTTCCAGTCCGAAAAGATGAATTTTCAACTAAAAAAGATAAAATCTATAACCAAAAATATTAATTTTATACCAAAAAAAGTCAATTTAAAAAAAAAAAATACACGAATTTTCAATTATATAGTTGAATTTTTAACCAAAAAAAATCGGTTACATAAATTTTTAGTTGAAATGTTTTTTTAACCAAGAGTATTAATTTTCTATCTAAAAAAGTTAAATTTTCAAACAAAATACACGAGTTTTCAATTATATAGTTGAATTTTCAATTAAAAAAAAAAGATTTTTTTCAATAAAAAATTGAAAAGTGGAATTTTTAGTTAAAACAATTAATTTTAAACTAAAAAAATAACAAATTGGGATAAAATAGTCAATTATTCGACTAAAACAGAATAATTTAAATCAAAAAGTTGCATTCTAAAGAAAAAAGGTGAAATTTTGAATAAGGGATATGAATTCTCAATCCGAAAAGACGAATTTTCTACTGAAAAAGATCAATTTTACACCAAAATTTCAATTTTCAACCAAAAAACTTAATTTTGTGCCATAATAAGAATAATTTGAAATAAAATAGTAAAATATCTGACTAAACCCGATTAATTTTAATCAAACAGATGTATTTTTAATGAAAAAAGATTGAATTTTGACTAGAAGATTGAATTAAAAAAAAAATGAATTTTATATTAAAACTGGAACAGTTAAATTTTGAAGAAAAAAGTTGAATCTTCAACCAAAATTATTCATTTTTAACGAAGTAGTTTATCTTCTTTTAAACTTGTTCAAACTTTAAACCAAATAGTTCAATTTTCAACTAAGAAGATGGATTTTTAATCAAGAATATTAATTTTCTATAAGAAAATTCCATTTTTCAAAACAAAATACACGAATTTTTAATTAATTATATTAATATAATTAATAATTATATTATTAATTAAATAATTAATAGTATTCCTTAATTATAAAATTCCCGAACAATTTAAAATATGGACGAATTTAAAAATACTCGAATTATATAATTCCTGAATTTAAACAATTACATTTTTTCAATAAATATTTAATAAAAGTAAAATATAAAAATATTTTAAAAAATATCAAATAAATTTTTTTTTAATTTCTCAATTTATTGTTTGAATTAGAAATAACAATAATTGAAAACAATTTTCATCTACAAATATATATATTTTTTAATTATTATTGTTTTAAATTCAAACAATAATTTTGGAAACTTTGAGCATTAAAAATAATTTTTTTTTAATGACAATTGTTTTCAAATTTTATTGTTCGGAAATTTTATTCTTTACGATTTTCTGGCAATTTTCTGCCGGAAGTATAATTATTCGGGAATTTCCTAGTTGAGGAATTTTATCTTTCGGGATTTTTATTATTCGGCAGTTTTACAATTTACGAATTTAATTATTCGGGAATTTTTCAATTTGGGAATTTTGTTATTCGGTAATTTTAAAATTGGGGAATTTTATTTATCGGCAATTTTATTTTTGGGATTATTATTATTTGGGAATTTTCCAATTGACGACTTTTATTGTTCGGAAATTTTCCAATTTGCGAATTTTTTTATGAAGAAATTTAATTATTCGGGAATTTTCCAATTTTTGAATTTTATTATTCTGAATTTTTCTTATTTAGGATTTTTATTATGCGGAAATTTTATTTTTTGAAAATTTTATTGTTTGAGGATTTTATTAATCGAGAATTTTCTAATTCGCAATTTTCTGTCGGAATTTTTATTATTCGGGAGTTTTTTAATTGGGGAATTTTATTATTTTAGAATTTTATTATTAGGAAATTTTATTTTGAGGAAATTTTATTTTAAGAAAATTTTATTATTCGAGAATTTTACAAGTCGGTAATTTTCTGTCGGAATTTTTATTATTCGGGAATTTTCCAATTTGAGAATTTTATTATTCGGTAATATTCCAATTGGGGAATCTTATTATTCGGCAATTTTATTGTCTGAAACTTCTATTTATTTTGAAAATTTTATTGTTTGGAAATTATATTTATTTTGGAAGTTTTATCATTCGGAAATTTTAGTATGCAAAAATTTTATTATTTGAGGATTTTATTGATCGGGAATTTTAAAATTCGGCAATTTTCTTTCGGGAGTATTATTATTCGGGAATTTTCTACTTGAGGAATTTTATTATTCGGTAATTTTGCTGTTTTTGAAAATTTTTTGTTTGGAAATTTTATCATGCAGAAATTTTATTATCCGCAAATTTTATTATTTGAGGATTTTATTAATCGGGAATTTTCCAATTCGGCAATTATCTTTCAGGATTATTATTACTCGGGAATTTTGCAATTGGGCAATTTTATTATTCGGCAATTTTATTGTTTGTAAATTTTTATTTATTTTGGAAATTTTATTTATTTTGACAATTTTATTGCTTGGACATGTTATTATTTGGAAATTTTGTTTTCGAAAATTTTATTATTTGATGATTTTATTAATCGGCAATTTTCCAATTCGGCTATTTTCTGTCGGGAGTATTATTATTATTCGGGAATTTTCTAATTGGGAATTTTATTATTCGGAAACTTTATTTTAAGGAAATTTGTTTTTAAGGAAATTTTAATATTCGGTAATTTTATTCTTTAGAAATTTTATTATTCGAGAATTTTCCAATTTGAGAATGTTATTATTCGGTAATATTCCAATTGGGGAATTTTGTTGTTCGGCATTTTTATTGTTTAGAAATTTTATTATTCGAGAATTTTCCAATTTGAGAATGTTATTATTCGGTAATATTCCAAATGGGGAATTTTGTTGTTCGGCAATTTTATTGTTTGGAAATTTGATTTATTTTGGAAATTATTGTTTGGAAATTTTATTTATTTTGGAAATTTTATTTGTTTGGAAACTTTATTATTCGGAAATTGTATTATGTGAGGATTTTATTAATCGGGAATTTTTCAATTCGGCTATTATCTGTCGGGAGTATTATTATTAGGGAATTTTCTAATTAAAGAATTTTATTATTCTGTAATTTTTTTTTTGAAAATTTTATTGTTTGGAAATTTTATCACCCGGAAATATTATTATCCGCAAATTTTATTATTTCAGGATTTTATTAATTGGGAATTTTCCAATTCGGCAATTTTCTTTCGAGATTATTATTCGGGAATTTTCTAATTGAGGACTTTTATTATTCGGCAATTTTCCAATTTGGCAATTTTATTGTTTGGAAATTTGATTTATTTTGGAAATTTTATTATTCGGAAATTTTATTATTAAAAAATTTTATTTGAGGATTTTATTAATTGGGAAGTTTCCAAATCGGCAGTTTTCTTTCGTGAGTATTGTTATTTCGGGAATTTTCCAATTGGGGGATTTTATTATTCGACAGTTTTATTGTTTGGTAATGTTATTTATTTTTGGTAATTTTATTGTTCGAAAATTCTATTTATTTTGGAAATTTTATTGTTGGGAAATTTTATTATCCGCAAATTTTATGATTTTAGTATTTTATTAATCGGTAATTTTCCAATTGGGCAATTTTATTATTTGGCAATTTTATTGTTTGGAAATTTTATTTATTTTGGAAACTTTATTGTTTTGAAATTTTATTTATTTTTGAAATTTTATTGTTTAGAAATTTTATTATTAAAAAATTTCAATATTTGAGGATTTTATTAATTGGGAAGTTTCCGATTCGGCTTTTTTTAGGGAGTATTGTTATTGTTCGGGAATGTTCCAATTGGGAGATTTTATTATTCGACAATTTTATTGTTTGGAAATGTTATTTATTTCGGAAATTTTATTGTTCGGTAATTTTATTGTTGGGAAATTTTATTATCCGCAAATTTTATGATTTCAGGATTTTATTAATCGAGAATTTTCCAATTCGGAAATTTTCTTTCAGGATTATTATTACTCGGAAATTTTCCAATTTGTGTATTTTATTCTTCGGTAATTTTCCAATTGGGCAATTTTATTATTCGGCAATTTTATTGTTTGGAAATTTTATTTATTTTGGAAACTTTATTTTTTGGAGATTTTATTTATTGTGGAAATTTTATTGTTTCGAAATTTTATTATTCGGAAATTTCATTATTCCAAAATTGTATTATTTGAGGATCTTATTAATCGGGAATTTTCCAATTCGGCAATTCTCTTTCGGGATTATTATTATTCCGGAATTTTCTAATTGAGGACTTTTATTATTCGGCAATTTTCCAATTGGGCAATTTGATTGTTTGGAAATTTGATTTTCTTTTGGAAATTTTATTGTTTCGAAATTTTATTATTAAAAAATTTTAATATTTGAGGATTTTATTAATTGGGAAGTTTCCGATTCGGCTTTTTTTAGGGAGTATTGTTATTGTTCGGGAATGTTCCAATTGGGAGATTTTATTATTCGACAATTTTATTGTTTGGAAATGTTATTTATTTCGGAAATTTTATTGTTCGGTAATTTTATTGTTGGGAAATTTTATTATCCGCAAATTTTATGATTTCAGGATTTTATTAATCGAGAATTTTCCAATTCGCCAATTTTCTTTCAGGATTATTATTACTCGAGAATTTTCTAATTTGTGTATTTTATTCTTCGGTAATTGTCCAATTGGGCAATCTTATTATTCGGCAATTTTATTGTTTGTAAATTTTTATTTATTTTGGAAATTTTATTTATTTTGACAATTTTCTTGCTTGGAAATGTTATTATTTGGAAATTTTGTTTTCGAAAATTTTATTAGTTGAGGATTTTAATATTCGGGAAGTTTCCAATTCGGCAATTTTCTTTCGTGAGTATTATTATTATTATTATTATTATTATTATTATTATTATTATTCGGGAATATTGTAATTGAGGAATTTTATTATTCGCGAATTTTCCATTTTGTTAACGAGGTTAATTGAAAATTATGATAAATAAGAATAAAATCAAATTGTTATTCGGTCAAATGATTTTATGTAAGATAAATATAAGGGAAAATATAATGTTGGGAATAATTCTGTGCCTAAATTTGAATAGATGCAAAGTTTGAAATGTTAAAAAATAATTTCTGTTTTTCCTTGCTTCGTTCGGCAGGCTCCTTATTTGCCCTGGGTGCTTCTGGGATTTTCGGTCCTTCTGGGCAATGCCATCTGGGTGGATCTCATTGGTATAGCAGTAGGACACATATACTATTTTACCGAGGATGTATTTCCCCGGCTGCGGGGTGGATTCCGCATTCTTAAGACCCCGCAAATACTGTAAGTTTATTTAGATCATCCATAGTTTTTACATTTATTTATGCAATCAAGTACATATTTAAATTAAGGGGGGGGGGTGGATCAAACACTAAATCAATTTTAAACTATCTGAAATATTTATAATGTTAATCTTCACATATTATGTTAAGTATTTTGTTTAAAATTCCTTTTCTTTTTTTGCTTGAGAATTAATTTTGTTAAACTAAAAGTGTAACTTCCATTTTTGGTTGAAAATTAATATTTTTAATTCAAAATGGACCTTTTATAGCTGAAAAACAATTTTTTTTTAAGTTTTATAGTTTTCGTTGGAAATTAATCTCTTTGGTAGAAAATTCGTTTTTTTTTAGGTTGTGAATTATTTTTTGGAATTAAAAATGTAAGTTAAATTTTTGTTTGAAAATTGATATCTTTTATAACTGAAAAATAAAACTTTGAAAAGATTCATCTGTTTTGTTTAAAATTATTGACAATTTGTTTTTTTTTATGAGAATTAACCGTGTTTAACTTAAAATATAACTATTCCATTTTTTGTTGAAAATTGTTTTTTTTTTGTAGTTTATGATTTTTTTTAAAGATTCATCGTTTTGGTTAAAAATTCATATTTTTTATTGAAAATTGATATTTTTGATTTAAAAAGTATTTTATTATTGCAGTTTGTATTTTTTTTAAAGATCATTCGTTTTGATTGAAATTTTTGGTTGAAAACTTATATTTATAATTGAAAATGGATCTTTTATAGCTGAAAAATACTTTTAAAAAATATATTTATCGTTTTCGTTGAAAATTCATTTGTTTGGTTGAAAATTCGTTTTTTTTGGTTGAAAATTATTTTTTGGAACTAAAAATGTAACTTCAATTTTTGGTTGAAAATTGATATTTTTAATTGAAAATGAATCTTTTATAACTGAAAAATAAAATTTTGAAACGATTCATCGTTTTTGTTTAAAAATTGACAATTCGTTTTTTTTTTATTAGAATTAACTGTGTTTAACTTAAAATGTAACTGTTCCATTTTTTTTGCAAATTGTTTTTTTTTGTAGCTTATGATTAATTTTTTGAAAAATATTGATCGTTTTGGTTAAAAATTGATATTTTTTATTAAAAATTGATATTTTTGATTTAAAAAGTGTTTTAGTTTTGTAGTTTGTCATTTTTTTAAAGAATCATTGTTATTATTAAAATAAAAAAATGTAACTCAAAATGTAACTGTTCCATTTTTTTTGCAAATTGTTTTTTTTTGTAGCTTATGATTAATTTTTTGAAAAATATTGATCGTTTTGGTTAAAAATTGATATTTTTTATTAAAAATTGATATTTTTGATTTAAAAAGTGTTTTAGTTTTGTAGTTTGTCATTTTTTTAAAGAATCATTGTTTTAGTGGAAAATTCATCTCTTTGGTTGAAAATTCGTTTTTTTTTGTGTTGAGAATTATTTTTTGAAACTAAAAATGTAACTTCAATTTTTGATTTGAAAATTTATATTTTTAATTGAAAATGAATCTTTTATAACTGAAAAATAAAATTTTGAAAACATTCATAGTTTTTGTTTAAAATTATTCAAAATCCTTTTTTTTAAATCAGAATTAACTGCGTTTAACTTAAAATGTAGCTGTTCCATTTTTTGTTGAAAATTGTTTTTTTTACAGTTTATAATTTTTTAAAAAGATTGATAGTTGTGGTTGAAAAGTCGTCTCTGTGGTTGAAAATTCAGAGACTTTGTGGAAAATTGTGTTTTTTTTTAGAATTAATTTTTCAACTAAAAAAGTACATTCTAAAAAAAAATGATTTTAATTGTGTTTTCTTTTTGGTTGAGATTTAATTTTGTTTAATCAAAAATATAACTATTAAATTTTTTATTAATAATTCATATTTTTTTGTTAATTAAAAAACGTTTGATGAGGTAAAAATTGATATTTTTGATTGGAAAATGTTTTATTTTTGCAGTTTATAATTAATTTTTTTTTAAAGATTCATCGTTTTGGTTGAAAATTTAACTATTTTGTTGAATTTTTTTCTTTTAAAATTAATTTTTGTTTGTTACTAAAAGTGTATCTATTCAATTTTTGGTAAAAAATTTATATTTTTAATTGAAAATTGTTTTATTTTTGTATTTTATTATTAATTTTTTCAAGTTTTATCGTTTTGTTTGAAAATTGTACTACTTTGTTGAAAATTCCTTTTTTTTTTGTTGAGATTTAGTTTTGTTCAAATAAATATGTAACAATTCAATTTTTTCTTAAAAATTGATATTTTTCTTAGAAAATTTTGTTGTTGTAATTCATAATAATTTTTTGTTTTAAATTCATATTTTGGTTGAAAATTCGTTTTTTTTTTGGTTGAGCACTATCTTTCAAACTAAAAATGTAACTATTTAATGTTTGGTTAAAAATTGATTTTTTTTATTGAAAATTAATCTTTTGTAGCTGAAAATAAATTTTTTGAAAATGATTAATAGTTTTTGTTGAAATTTTAAATTGTGTTAACAAAAAATTTAAATTTCAACAAAAATAAGTTGAATTTTCAGTTAAGACAAAATTAATTAGTTTTTAACGAAAAGTGTAACAGTTGATATTAAAAAATATATTTTTTTTCTAGAATTAATTTTTTTTCGAACTTAAAATGTAACTATTCAATTTCTGGTTGAAAATTAATATTTTTAATTGAAAATTGTTTTTATTTCTTCTAATTTCTAATTAATTTTTTTTAAGGTTCATAGTTTTTGTTGAAAATTTATCTCTTTGGTTAACAATTTTACCACTTTAATGCAAATTCGTTTTTTTTTTTTGGTTGAGAATAATTTTTTTTACTAAAAATATAACTTCAATTTTCGGTTCAGAATTGATCTTTTGTAGCTAAAAAATTAATTTTTTTTTAAAGATTCATCGGTTTTACCATTTTTTGGACAATTGATTTTTTTTTGAGAATCAATTTTTTAACTGAAAAAGTAACTGTTCCATTTTTGGTAGAGAATTGCAATTTTTAATAGAAAATTTTTACTTTTAATTGACAATTGATCTTTTGTATTTTTAATTAAAAGTTATAATTTTTTGTATGAGAATTAATTTTGTTTAACTTAAAATGTAAATATTCTATTTTTGGTTAAAAATAAATATTTTTAATTGAAAATTGTTTTTTTTTGTAGTTTTAAATTATCATTTTTTTTTCATCTTTTTAGTTGAAAACTTAACTACTTTGTGGAATTTTTTTTCTCGAGAATTAATTTTTTAACAGAAAAAATAACTTCCATTTTTGGTTGAAAATTGACTGTCAATTCTGGTTGAAATTTCGTTGGTTTTTTTGTTTTGTTGAGAACGAATTTTATTGAACTAAAAATGTAATTATTCTATTTTTGGTTCAAAATATATATTTTTAATTGAAAATTTATTTTTTGTAGCTGCAAATTAAATTTTTTTTTAAAGATTAATCGTTTTTATTGAAAATTATTGAAAATTCGTTTTTTTATGAGAATTTTGTTCGACTTAAAATGTAACTGTTCCATTTTTGATTAAAAAGTTGATATTTTTTTGCTTGGGAATTAATTTTGCTTAACTAAAAAGGTAACAGTTTTTTGGGTTGTTGAAAATTAATAGTTTTAATTGAAAACTGATGTTTTGAATTTAGAATTGATATTTTTTATTGAAAATTAATATTTTTAATTAAAAATTGATCTTTTGTAGTTGAAAGTAAAATTTATTTTACAAACTCGTCTTTTTGTTTGAAAATTCGTTTATTTTTTTTTGTTTGAAAATTAATTTTGATTAACTAAAAATTTTACTGTTCCATTTTTGGTTGAAAATGAACATTTTGTAATAAAAATTTATATTTTCAATTGAAAATTGTTCTTTTTTTTTGTCGTCTATAATTATTTTTCTTAAAATGATTAATCTCTTTGATTGAAAATTTAAATATGTTGTGGAAAATTGTTTTTTTTTTTTTTAATTAATTCTTTAACTCAAAAAGTAACTTCCATTTTTGGTTGAAAATTAACATTTTCAATAGAAAATGTATACTTTTAATTAAAAAATGCTCTTCTGTGGTTTAAAATTAATTTCTTTCAAGATTCATCGTTATTGTTAAAAATTCATCTCTTCATTTGAAAATGGTTAATTTTTTTGTGGTTGAGGTTTAATTTGGTTTAACTAATAATGTAACTATTTAATTTTTGGTTGAAAATTGATCTTTTCTAGTTTAAAATTAATGTTTTTAAAGATTCACAGTCTTTATTGAATATTCGTTTTTTGTTTTGTTTTGGCTGCGAGTTAATTTTTTTTAACTAAAAATGACACTGTTCCATTTTTGGTTGAAAGTTAATATTTTTAATGTAAAATTGAAATTTTAAAAATAAAAATTGATTTTTTTTTTGGTTCCAAATTTTACTACTTTTCTGGAAATCCTTTTTTTTTTAGAAATAATTTTGTTTTCAAACTCAAAATGTAACTTTTGATCATTTATATTATAAAGAATAAAATTTATAATCAAGATAGATGTTAATTTTCAATACTTTTGAAATATCAGGTATGAAAGCTTGAAATTACGCTTAAAAAATAAATAAAATTTTCCATATTACACTTCTTGATTTCAGACTATACACTTTTAAATTCGCGCTACACACTATTTTTATCTCTGAAGTGACCCCAAGACGACAGAGGGCGACATAATCGTTTTTTTTTTTTTTTTTTTTTTTTTTTTTTTTTTTTAATAAATATTTACGGATGCGAGCTATGCCCTAGAACCGTAATTTTTCTTCTTGATTGTCTTATGTAATTTAAATTGCAGAAAGACTCTTTTCGATGCGCACAACGACGATCCCGATTACACGCCTCTACCGGAAGATAGGCCAGGTGGCTTTAATTGGGGACGAGCAGCCAATGTGCAGTAATTACCCAAAAAACTTTCCAATTCCAAATAATTTCCGGTGTGATTGATAAATAATTATTTTTTCGAATCGCGCGGAATGAAAGCGAAAACTGCGTTTATATCCGAAGGGATGAGATAGCTCCCTTCAAAAATTTCTAGCAGTGGGTGGTGGTACTGCTTATTTCGAATTACAGTGTCAACGTTCGTGCCATGCGCATGTATTCCACCTCTTAGGGGCAATTATCATCTCACGATATCAATTCATTATTTTGCAAGAACTTATAAACTAATGAGTTGACTAAATTTTCTCTAAGAAAGAATTTCTCAGAAAAAAAATATTGCTATTCCAGATAGACTCGATTTTATCACAGATAGACTCTTTTTTCCAGGTAGACTCTTTCTTTTTCAAATAGACTCTAACAGAAAAAGAGTATTGCTATCCCAGATAGACTCCTTCTATCACAGATATTCTATCAGAAAAAATTTTTGCTATTAAAGATAGACTCTTTCTGTCACAGATGAACTCTTATTTTCCAGGTAGAATCTTTCTGTTCCGAAGAGACGGTTTCTTTTCCAGATAGACTCTTTCTATTTCAGAGAATGCTTGAGAACCTTTTAATGCCAGAGAGACTTTTTCTATTGCAGATAGACTCTTTCTATCCCAGAGAGATTTCTTCTTTTCCAAACAGACTCTTTCTGTCTTCGATAGACTCTTTCTATGTCAGATAGACCTTCTATTTCAGAAAGACTTTTTCTATTCCAGAGACACTATTTCGGCCCTAGAGACACTTTCTATCATAGATAGACTCTTTCTATTGCAAGGAGGCGTATCACAAAACGACTATTGCTATCCCAAAGGCTCTGCCTGTCTCAGATTCTGTTCCAAATTACCCTTTCCGTCATGGATAGGATAATTGTTATGCTAGGTTGACTCTTTCTTTTCCAGAAAGACTTTCCACACCAGAGAGACTATTTCTAACATAGAGAGACTATTATTATCCTAGAGATAGTCTTTCTATCCCAGATAGACTCTTTCTATGCGAGAGAGAATCTATAAAAAAAAAATTATTGCTATCTCAGATAGACTCTTTTTTTCCAAGTAGACTCTTTCTGTTCTAAAGAGACTCTTTCTTTTCCAGATAGACTTTCTATTTCAGAGAATGCTGAAGAATCTTTTAATGCCAGAGGGAAGCTCTCAGTAAACGATTATTGACATCCCAGAGACTTTTTCTATACAGATAGACTTCATCTATCCCAGATAGATTCATTCTGTTTCAAAGAGACTCTTTCTATCACAGATAGACTCTTCATATTCCAGAGAATTCATGAGAATCTTTTGATGCCAGAGACTTTTTCTATTTCAAATAGACTCTTGCTATCCCAGTGAGACTCTTTCTATCCCATATAGAGGCTATCCGTTCCAAACAGACTCTTTCTGTCCCAGAGAAATTCGTTCTATCCCAGATAGACTCTTTTTATTCCAGAGAATGACTAAGAATTTGTTTATGCCAGCGAGACTTTTTCTATTTCAGATAGACTCTTTCTAACACAGAAAGACAATTTCTATCCCAGGGAAACTCTTTATATGCCGGATAGATTCTTTCTTTTCCAAACGACAATTTTTCTGTCACGGATAGACTCTTTCTATGTCAAACAGACTCTTTCTATCCCAGATAGATTCTTTTGCAAAAGAGACTCTTTCTGTCACGGATAGACTCCTTCTAAACCAGATACACTCTTTCTACTTCAGAAAGACTATCTTTATTCCACAAAGACTTTTTGTAGACCAAAAAGATCTTTCTATCCCATGAAGGCTCTTTATATGCCAATGGTATAATGTCAATCCCAAAGATACTCTGTCTATACCAGATAGATTCCTTCTGTTCCAAACAAACTCTTTCTGTCACGGATAGACTATTTTTTTAGATAGATTCTTTTTGTTGGAAATAGACTCTTTCTTTGATTGATAGACTATTTCTATCACAGATAGATAGACTCTTTCTATCGCAGAATGACTTTTTGTGTCCCAGAAAGACTCTTTCTATTCCAGTCTTTTAATCCAAACTTTTAATGCCAGAGAGACCTTTCTATTTTAGATAGATTCTTTCTATGCCAAAAAGACAAATTCTATCCCAGAGAGGCTCTTTCTATTCCAGATAGATTCTTTCTATTCCAAATAGACTCTTTCTGTGACGGATAGACTCTTTCTATTCCAAAGAATGTCAGAAAATCTTTTATTTCAGATAGACTCTTTCTATCACAGAAGGACAATTTCTATCCTAGAGAGACAATTTCTATGCCAGTTAGATTCTTTCTGTTCCAAAGAGAGTCTTTCTGTCACGGATAGATTTAGTTCTATGCCAGATAGACTCTTTCTATTGCGAAAAGAATGAATCTTTTTTCACAGATAGACTCTTTCTATGCCAGAAAGACAATTTCTATCCCAGAGAGACTCGTTCTATTCCATGTGGATTTTTCCTGTTCTAAAGAGACGCTTTCTGTCCCAGATAGACTCTTTCTATTCCAGAGAATTCCTGAGAATCTTTTAATGCCAGAGGGACTTTTCTATTTCAGATAGACTCTTTGATGTAGGAAAATAGAGCGACATATTAGTTTATAAGTTATTTTGTTTAAAAGAATTGCTTACGTGACATTTTGATACATGCCTTTAAGGTCATGTAAAACCTAGCCGATTCCTATTTTACCAACGATATTTTGGAGCAACTTACGTTCACAGTATATGAGATATTGAGTTCAAAACGTAATAAATTAAATAAAAGTTATTAAAGAATATTACTGTGGTCCTACATTTTGTAGAAAAACAAACCAAATTTTCCACTCGATATTTCACTTTTGTGAACGTAAGTTTTAAAAATCTCCCGGCAACATAGGAAAGATAGGAAAATAAATAAAAAAAAAACATTTCGTACGCGCTAGCAATTGTAGTTGATGTGAGACTACTTGATGAAATGTCTGTTGTATATTGTAAATTGTAGTTAATCCTTTTTATCAGTTTTTTTTCTGACGTCGCTCGTATTATTTTACTACTGGGCGCAGTATATACCTTGTATCAGTGAAGAAACGATGTTTTAAGTATCAGCGTTAAAAAAAAGTGTATGTTACATATAATTTTATATATGCTGGAAAGCAAACAAGTCATCAAATTAATGGTGCCACGTTCCTTCGGCGCATCTCTTCATTGATGTGGCGCTGTGTGGAGTGTAGAAAAATCATTAAAAGTTTATATTTGTTAATGGTTGAAAAGTTTGTCTCATTTCAGAAGGCTGACTTGAATCTAAACCCACTACTTTCCTATAACTTCCTTTTTCCTTATATATACTAGAAATAATGACTGATTTTCGGTGATTTTACGGGTAATTTATGATAAATTACCATAAATTGCCCAAAATTAAATTTTAAAAAATGTCTATAAATTTCCGGAAATTATTGGACATTTAGGGTAACTTTATATTCAATTTTAAATATTTTTATAAATTTCGTAAAATTGATGAAAATTTTCGGTTATTTATGGTAATATATTTATGGTAACATACCATAAATTACCAAAAATTCAATTTGATTCATTTTTACAAATTTATAGAATTTTTTAGATATTTATGGTAAATTCACAGGTAAATATGGTAACTCAGCATAAATTACTCAAAATTCAATTTTAAACATTTTTATAAATTGCCGGAAATTGATGCATTTTTTGGTAATTTATGGTAATGTAAGAGGTAATATATGTTAACTTACCGTAAATTAAACAAAAATTCAATTTGATCCATTTTTATAATTTATGGAAATTTTCAGTAATTCATGCTAGTTTTACAGTTAGAAATTTTATGGAAATTTTACAGGTAAATTTGGTAACCTACTGTCACGGTGTGTTACCGATATATATATATAATATTTACTTATTTATAATAATAATCAATTGTCAATATCAATTATATAAAATACTCAGAATATATAAATTATCGTTACCATAAAAGTATTCTTCGAATATATTCTCTGAGGAACACTTATCGATTAGTAAAGGGTTATCCGAAACACCCTACCATACCGACCATAGATATATAAACCACTTTTTATCATATATCCAAAGACTGAGTTATTTATAAATTGATCTTTTATTATCTTTTATTATTTATCACCATGATCAATTATTATTGTCATAAACATTTAATATTTATATTCTGAATCATATAAAACATTCTATTTCAAATTCTAAGAAATATTAAGTAATACGAATGTGAATCATGTGAATGCGCGGTCATTGACGTCATAACCAATCAAAAGGAAGCAAACCCCACGAAGGAACACGCGAGGCCTATCTACTATGGCCCAATTGGTGAAAAGGCAATAAACTCCATTATGGCGCGTGGCATCCCACCTACGCAATATTCCAAGATCTGTGTCATCATGTCATAAATCAATGTCAGAAAATGGCCCACCAAGCAAGAAAGCCCTCCTAAGAAAACACATGACCAACCTATTGTACAAAGCAATTGTGCAACCTATTGTACAATACCGAAGGAAAGGAGATCGACCAATTCTACGAACCGAGTCTTTCACCAAAATTCTCGAGTTTTTACAAAGGACCTTATTCCAAGCGGGAACAAATTAAATCTTTGGTAAGTTTTCGAAAATACTATTGCTATCCTTTTATTATTTTTTCAATATTATTTTTAAAAACTCGTGACTAAAGTCTTTTCCTTCTTTTTAAAGGGTGGGCACTAAGACGAAGTTTCTCAAAATAATCTGGAAGTTCCATGCTGCATATTTCAAATTAAATATAAAAAAAACTCACATACTAGGCAGTCTGATAAGTACCTGGAAATTTATGTTTACGCATTTACAAGTTACAGCACTGAGAAGCGACTAACCTCCGAGTTTTTTTTAATATGGAAAAATCTGAGTTTCGAGTTTTGATCAAACACTACTATCTTCGCAAGAAAACGATATCCGAGACCAAGGCCAAGCTGGATAAGTATTACCCGGTCTCTGCGCCGTCGATTGGAACGATTCATAAGTGGTTTACCGAGTTTCATTGTGGCCGTACGAGCACAGTTGATGCTTAACGATCTGGGCGCCCAAAAGAGGTCACTACACCAGAAAATGTCGAAAAAATCCGTGATATGATGTTGAATGATTCCAAAATGAAATTGAGAGAGGTAGCTAATGCTGTAGACATATCATTGGAACGTTTGGGTAATATCGTGCATTCAGTTTTGGGCATTAAGTAGCTCTGCGCGCGATGAGTGCCGCGTTTGCTCACAGTGGACCAAAAACGAATTCGTGTGACAACTTTCCAGCAGAATTTGGCATTATTTTCGCGTAAGCCGACCGAGTTTTTGCGCCGA
>NC_046657.1:150459484-150481425 GCF_010883055.1 Belonocnema kinseyi
AAGAAAAAACCGCTTTACCATCACGACAATGCGCCTGTTCATTCATGCTTAGTTGCACAAGCAAAATTGCATGAAATCGGCTTCGAATTGGTTCCTCAGCCATTGTATTCACCAGACCTGGCCCCCAGCGACTATTACTTGTTCCCTAACCTGAAGAGATGGCTCACCGGTAAGCGTTTTTACTCAAATGAGGAGTTCATAGCTGAAACTGAGGCGTATTTTGGAGACTAAAGGAGTATGTTGAAAAATAAAACCGACTTTGGCCAAAAAACCGTCTCCGTGTTTCATTTTTCAGGGACTTATCAGACTGCCTAGTATATCACTTATGTAACTTGATTTTAATAAATTATAATTTTATATGTTAACCCGTTTTAAATCAATACTTCGATTATCACAACCTTTCGTTTTGCTTGTTCCTCAATCCATGTTTTCTAAATTTAACAAATTTAGAATAAAAAAAAGAGGAAGTAGCGTAAGTTTAGAAATAATTATTTTATAGCAAGGTAAGTGCATCTCACCTAAGACGTAACATTACCATGAATTACCAAAAATTCAATTTGAAACATTTTTATAAAATTCCAGAAATTTATGAATTTTTTTAAATTTATGTTAATATAAGAGGTAATTTATGGTAACTGACCATAAATGACCCAAAATCTAATTTCAGACACTTAAATGTTGTGAAATTTATGGAAATGTACAGTTATTTTACAGGTAAGTATGGTAATTTAACATGAATTACTCAAAATTCAATTTGATATGTTTTTATAAATTTCCGGAAATTTATGAAACTTTTTATTAGTTTATGTTAATATAAGAGGTAGTTTATGGTAACTTACCATAAATTACCAAAAATTTAATGTTAAACATTTGTATAAATTTCCGGAAATTTATGATTTTTTTGTAATTTATGGTTGCTTATCATAAATTACCCAAAATCCAATTTCAAACATTTTTATAAATTTCGTGAAATTTATAAAAATTTATGGTTATTTTACAGGTAAGTATGGTAACTTATCATGAATAACCCAAAATTAATTTTTAAACATTTGTACAAATTTCCGGACATTTACGAAATTTTTGATAATTTATAGTGACTTACCATAAATTACCCAAAATACAATTCCAAACATTTTCAATAATTTCGTGAAATTCATGGAAATGTATGGTTATTTTACAGGTATGTATGGTTACTTATCATGAATTACCCAAAATCCTATTTTAAACATTTTTTCTACATTTCGTGAAATTTATGGAAAGGTATGGTTATTTTACAGGCAAGCATGGTAACTTACCATGAATTACTCAAAATTCAATTTGAAACGTTTTTATAAATTTGCGGAAATTCATGAAATTTTTTGGTAATTTATGATAATTACCGTAAATTAGCCGAAATCCCATTTGTAATATTTTTATAAATTTCGTGAAATTTATGATTATTTCACAGGTAAGTATGATAACTTACCATTAATAATCCAAAATTCAATTTTAAACATTTTTATGAATTTCCGGAAATTTATGAAATTTTTTGATAATTTATAGTAATTTATGGTTACTTACTATGAATAACCCAAAATCTAATTTTAAACATTTTTATAAATTTCGTGAAATTTATGGTTATTTTACAGGTAAGTATGGTGACTCACAATAAATTACCGTAAATTCGATTAAAAATATTTGTATAAGTTTCTGGAATTTTTTTGGTAATTTATGGTAACTTACCATAAATTACCCAAAATTCAATTTTAAATATTTTTATATATTTCCGAAAATTCATGAAATTGTTTTTATTATTTATGGTAATTTTATAGGTAAAGATGGCAACTTACCATGAATGCCCGAAAGTTACATTTTAAACATTTTTATAAATTTCCGGAAACTTATAAATTTTTCTGGTAATTTATGGTATTATTAAAGGTAAATCATGGTTATGTTAGAGGTGATTTGTGGTAATATTAAAGGTAATTTAAGCTAACTTACTATGCATTGCCCAAAACTCAATTTAAATATGTCTAAATTGCAGGAAATTTATGGAAATTTTTGGTTATTTATGGCAAAATTAATTATTTAAAATGAATCTGTTATATCATCAGCGAATGGTACTTTACCGACAGTAGATAACACAGGCCTGTTAATAATGGGGTCATATAAGTTGTTGGAAAGTGGAGGGTCATTTCCGAAGTAATTTTGTACGCAGAATCCGAATCCGGAGTCAGAAATGGCCCATCACGTCAGCAATTTCAGATATTTGAGGTTATGTAACCAGGAAATGGCGTTTTTGGCTACTTTTTAGGTGATATACAGTAGACACAAAATTTTTCAGGATTTCAAGAACCCCGAATAGCTCTAAGTACGAATTTTCAAGAGAAAACACCCAGTATAAAATGTCTGCCTCAAAGTATTTATAGCAAATGCTCAAGACAAAATGGGACATATCTCGTAATTTCAATTTGGCGTAACTTGGTAAAGAAAAATGGTAATTGATCTCTGCGACTCTCAAATTACATAGAAAGAGCAGTACTATATGATACAACTAAAAAAATCCCAAAAAATGTTGTATCTTTTGTACATCATCTAAAAAGTAGCAAAAAACACCATTTTTTGGGTACATAACCTCAAATATCTTAAAATACTGATGTGATGGGCCAATTCTGACCCAGGATTCGGGTTCTACGTAAAACATGATTTCGGAAATGACCCTCCACTTAACAACAACAATACCATGTTGGACTGTGTAAGCCTCCAAAACCATCAAGTCAGAAAATCCACAAGATCGAACAAGTTAAGGTTATTTATGATAATTTTACAAGTAAATATGTTAACTTACCATAAATTACCCAAAATTAAATTGTAAACATTTCTATAAATTTCCGAAAAAGTTTGTAAAAACATCTTCGTACAGACTCCGTGTCTTCGTTCTTTTGAAGCATTAGCAGGAAGAGGTGGGTAATACTTTATAGTAAAAAGAAGTAAAAAGTCTCTGGCTTTCAGAGGGATCATCGCATCTTTCATATCTACGGCGTTTCACAAGGACAATTTAAATTAACTCTCGCAGAAAGTATTGCTGCTTATTGTAATCGTTCAGTTTGTAAAATTGATGAAATAAGTTTTTTACATTCTCATAATTTATGATTGAGAAAGTATTAGAATTGTCGGAAATTGGACATCACAGTTTTTCAACGCATCTCTACGTTTCGAGACTCCCTGAATCCGAAAATCAAGTGTTTACGATGGCGCTTGTCTGTCGTTTCGTAAACACGATAACTCTCGAAAAAATAAACAGAACAAATTCATCTTTGGCACACTTTCTTTAGGTCCTAAAAGAAAGGACGAGTCCGTTAACCAGCCATTTTTGATAAAAACTTTAAAAGTGAGCGTACTTTGAACAATTTTTGAGACTTTTTTTCTGAATTTGATAATTCTATGTGTGGATCTTTATAGTATTAAGAAATACAAACAATTTATCCTTATGTTTTTTTTCGATAAAAAGAAAATTCTCAGAGTTATAACATTAAAAAATTTTTTTAAATCAACCGAAAATCAAAATTTGAAGCCAAACAATGCACGATATGAAAAAAAGTCAAGAGAAGAAAAACATTGCTTTTCGAAAGCCCTACAAGATTTTCATAACAAATTTTTCGTCTTCCTTGGAAAATCGAAAATTCAAATTTTGATTTCACGAAAAATAATAAAAAATTCCATTTTGTGGTAAAACTATATACGATGCGCGCCACAGGCGCGCTCAAATTTGCGAGCGAAGCGAGCCGCGTGCCCAGCGCCCGATAAGAATGTGCCCAAGAAGTGGGCAGATTTTTCTATTTGCTTTCGTGACGCGATGACAACCCAGTGGGCACAAAATTTGGCGACATCGTTACGGCATCCTATGTCTATGTCGTTTCGATGTCTTTGCGATATCGTAAAGACATCGTCAGATCATACGACTTATTTACGATATCGTAAAGACACCTTAACGACATGGACATAGGATGTCGTCAAGATGTCATAACGATGCCGTCAAAACGTCGCCAAATTTTGTGTCCACTGGGAATCATTCTTGCATTTACAGGTTATCTGAGAAGAGAAAATTTCGTCTATTGTACAATCACAATTTCAAAAGTTTTTATTTATTAATTTCAAATAATATTATTTTCTAGATATTTATACATTTTCTGTAGTCAATGAACGATAAAATTACGAGATTATGGAACCTGACCGTAAAATCTTCTACAGCAACATAGAAAAACAGTCAAGGCATATATTGCCTTGACTGTTTACATTCCGAACAAAGCGCCCGCCCAATAAGAGTCGCGCTTCTTAAAGAAGGCCCGCGAATCAGAGAGCGACTCGCTTCATCGCGATGGATATATGTATGAGCACGCCCCTACTCGCTCTCTGATTCGCGGGCCTTTTTCACGGAGCGCGACTCATCCTATTTCCATGTCATTTCGGTGTCTTTGCGATGTCGTGAAGACATCGTCAGATCATACGACTTATTTACGATATCGTAAAGACACCTTTACGACATGGACATAGGATGTCGTAAAGATGTCACGATGTCCTAAAGACGTCGCCAAATTTTGTGCCCTCTGTGTTTTCTCTATTCTGTTCTTCTTACCGAGCTCGGGTTTTTTCCACAAAATGGAAATATAAAAAAATGAATTCGGAGATGATATAAAATATTATAACGGACGTCTCCGGACTTTTTAAAAAGCGATAATAAAAAAAATTATTTTGCTAAACAGAAATTTTAAGCATGTGTATTATTTTGAGGTTAGGATCGGTCTTGAGCCTTCTGTAGTTCCGATAATGTAGGTCTCTGTCGTACCGATGCTGTTGGTACCACTCATGAATAACACAGTCACACAAAAAAAAAGTTGCGGATCTGGTAACAAGACACACGTATTCCTATGGATTTTGGGGCGCTGAATTCAAATTCGGTATCAAAAATCACCCATCACGTCATGGTTGAGCCATAACCTCAAAAATGACGAAAAATCATGTACTGAGGCATATAAATTTCAAAATAACCTCACCTCTCCTAACCTGAATTAACAGAAATTTATTAAACTACACGTAAAGCTCTGGAAGCATATTTTCCTAGTAGCAAATGTGTGCTACATCGAATGGGTCAACTCGAGCCTAACCGAGAAATAAATCTAACTTAGCCTAACCTAACCTCAAGAAACACAATTAAACTGATTGTGTTGTCCCGTTGCGTTTGCGGTACCGTTTCATTCGGCTTCGGCTTAACGTACATAGAGGTTTAACCTATCCTAACCTAACAACACCTGACCGATTACATTGGCAACCCTGTTCTTGCATATAGTATAAATATATCCCTTAAGTTAGATTCATTTGTAGGTTAAGATCGAGTTAACCTATTAAATATAGCACACATTTAAGCCTGAGAATCGTACGCTTACATAGCTACACGTGTGGTTGAATTTCATTCGGCTAGGTTAGGTTAGGTCCGGTTTTGTTAGGTTACGATAGGTTAAACCTCTATGTAGGTTAAGCCGAAGCTGAATGAAACGGTACCGCAAACACAACGGGACAACACAATCAGTTTAATTGTGTTTCGTGAGGTTAGGTTAGTCTAGGTTAGATTTATTTCTAGGTTAGGTTCGAGTTGACCCATTCGATGTAGCACACATTTGCTACTGGGAAAATATGCTTCCAGAGCTTTACGTGTAGTTCAATAAATTTCTGTCAATTCAGATTGGGTGAGGTTAGGTTCTGTTGGGTAAAGTTATGTGAAATAAGTTGATATCAGGCAAGGGTTGATCCTTCACCCTTTTCGACATGTTTTTGAAGTGAAAATTTGCATCACTGGCATTATTTTGAAATTTATTTGCCTCAGTGCATGATTTTTCGTCATTTTTTGAGGTTATGGCTCCACTATGACGTGATAGATGATTTTTGATACCGAATTCGAATTCAGTGCCCCAAAATCCATAGGAATACGTGTGTCTTGTTACCAGATCCGCACAATTTTTTTGTGTGTATCTGTGTAATTTATAAATGGGCTGAAAATATGCCTTAGCGAATTGTGTGGATGGAACGGTCACTACGAGGTCATTTTACGGTCAGGCAATAACGTAACCGTTCCTTTTACGAGATCCGCTAGTGGTGCAATATATCACGACGGGTTGTCGCATCCTAGTCACAAGCAGCTTTTCATTACACATTTTTTAATACTTACTAAATACCAATTTATAAGGGGCCGTTCACATATTACGTAACGTGCCAGGGAGGTAGAAGGCTCGTGCGATTTGTTACGATGTGTTACATGGGGGGGGGGGGGCATCAACTGCATTACGTATCGTCGATTTTATGCGATAATCGATTCAAATTTTAGCGCGGCTTTTACTAGGTTTATGTTGGCAATGAGTTGTGTTGACATCGGCAGCGCTGCTTATATGGTGCATTGTGAGAGAGAAACAAACGACTGCGGTTAATAAATAAATAAATATTTTATAAACTAATCATGCTGAGATTGAAATTATTAATGTAGAAAACATCATATAGTAATATTTGAATATTCTGCACTAAAAAAATGGTTTCATCTAAAATCAACAAACAGCTCTAGTTAAACTAAATCTAGTTGAGATAACAAGGATTCCTCACTAATAAAATTAGGATCATACAGTTGATTAAAATATACCAAGCTAATAATGCCTAGTAAACGAAACCCCAGTGGGCACAAAGTTTGGCGACGTCTTTACGACATTGTTACGAGATCTTTACGACAACTTTACGACATCCTATGTACATGTCGTTAAGGTTTCTTTACGATATTGTAAATCCGTCGTATGATCTGACGATATCTTTACGATATCGCAGACACCGTAACGACATGGACATAGGATATCTTAAAGTTGTCGTAAAGATGTTGTAACATTGTCTTAAAGAAGTCCCCAAACTTTTTGTCCACTGGGAACCTAGTTTCATTAGCGTGGCAACTGTAGTTGATAATTATGACGTTTTTCTACGTTTTATCCAGGAGAGAGTCGCTACGTGGAGTGTAGTGTCCAAATCTAGATTGCATACATCACTGGTAAATATTTTTAATAGTAGTGGAGTAAATTCTTGATCATTAGCATAATAGAATCTTTTACAAACAATTTCAAGTAAATTTAGTGTTCCAAATTTGATGTAAAAACGACTGTTCAAATTTTCGAACACCTAACCTCTTTCGTTCTGCAAGTCCATTGTTGCATGGAAGGAATCTGTTAAATGTCACACTGTTTACTACTAGTGCAACTCAGGTTCAAGTAAAAAAAATATTTTCCGACGATGTGCAAAAATTTCGAGATTCAGAACAATTCATACAGGATAATATGAAATATACTCGTATATGATGTACTTTAGGATTATTAAAATTTGAAACTCATTTCGTCGGGTCACGCGGTAACAAGCGTAACAAGCGTTCATTATTAAATCTTTTTATAACTTATAAATTCGAAAAATATTGAAATTTATATTTATTTATATTTTAATAATGTACTTAAACGTCTTAAAAAATTCAAAAAAGAAATCTATGCAAATGTGTGAATTTAAATAATTTTACTTTAGAGAGGCAGAGTTGAATTGGTGAGAATTAAAATTTCAGAATTTACATTCCGCATGAAGGAATTAAAATAAATTATTACACATATTTTGCAAACTTATTAGAAGGAATTAAATAAAATCAAAATACGATCCGTGGACGTCCGTTATGATATTTTATAGCATCTCCGAATTTAGTTTTTTAAAATTTTCAATCAAAATACGGTCCGTGGACGTCCGTTATGATATTTTATAGCATCTCCGAATTTAGTTTTTTAAAATTTTCATTTGTGTGGAAAAAAGCCGGGGAAACTGTAAGTATCACATGTCCTTAACTTCTACTAAAAGAAGATGAACTTTAAGCCGCCTTCGGCCCATGTAAATGACAGGTATTTTATTTTTAAAGTTTTTATCGCTGCAAGAAAAAGTATTGCGATTACTTCGTGAATTTCTAATGCAAATTTTAACGTAGAATCCGAATTTCAACCATTTAAAAGTTGATCTTGAGTTTTTTTTTAGTTTTTTAAAAAAGGTACCGAAGAGGGACTCAGTGGGGTGTTTAAGGGTACTTTGTAGAGACTCCCGAGTGGGCACAAGGTTTGACGACGTCTTTACGCCATCGTCACGACATTTGTACGGCAACCTTATGACATCCTATGTCCATGTCGTTAAGGTGTCTTTACGATATCGTAAATAAGTCGCATGATCTGACGATGTCTTTGCGATATCGCAAAGACACCGAAACGGCATGGAGATAGGATGTTGTAAAGTTGTCGTAAATATGTCGTAACGATGTCGTAAAGACGTCGCCAAATTTTGTGCCCACTGGGTTCTTTCGCTTTCGTCGGCCCGCCAGGTCCGCTTGGTATGGGACCACCGGTCGGTTTCGGACCACGCTACCCTACATAAAAAGAATGTTGAGATCTATGTGAAATTGTGAATAAATGCGAAAAGGGACGAAAATATAATCTATCGGACCGTTTTGACTAACGTCACTATCTAGTCATTTTACGGTCAGATATTTGTGTAACCGTCCCAGTGAGCTCAAAATTTGGCGACGTCTTTACTACATCTTTTCGACAACTTTATGTTCTCCTATGTCCATGTCGTTAATATGTCTTTCCGATATCGTAAAAACGGCGTATGATCTGACGATGTCTTTACGATATCGTAAAGACACCGTAACGACAAGGACAGAGGATGTCGTACAACTGTCGTAAAGATGTCGTAACGATGTCGTAAAGACGTCGCCAAAGTTTGTGCCCACTGGGGTTCTATTCACGCAGTCAAGTAGGAATCCTCCATCGATTTATGGAAACACAGTTTGCAATATGTTATAAGCTTAAACGGCAAGGAAGGCCTCTGTGATTTATTTTCTAAAGTTTGCTAAAGCTACAGGTGACTGGCCCGAAATGCAGATTCGGAAATTGAATTTGTGACGGCAGATTATAAACAAGGTTGTCGCGAAACGCTAGTGATCTCGTTTCCTGTTAATTCGACTTTGGATAATTCAGTCAAAAAGCCGTCGTTTACATATGTTTACAGACCACAAATTGCAATTTCATGGCAATCAAGGTTAGAAACCCCGACATCCTCCTTCGTCAGCTCCGACTGTGAAATTTGTGCGAAACTTCCCTGCTGCAAACGTGCATGTGGCATTTGCCGCAAACTTATTTACAAACCTTCACCTTGAACTCAATTAACTTGGCACGAGAGAATTTTAGAAAACTAGATTAGCGTTATGGTTGAAAAATCTTCTCTTTAGTTGCAAATTCTTTGTTTCATTGTTTGAAAATTAATGTTATAAATTGAAAACTTAACTATTCTAGTTGAAGACTCGTCACTGTGGTTACAAATTCATCTCGTTGGTTGAAAATTTAACTACTTTTTTTATTTTCTTTCCGTAGCTTAATGGGTAAGTGGATCAAACCGAAAATCTGAGAGACCTGGGTTCGGATCCCAGCGGAGCTACGAATTAATTTTTTCAGAACTTAAAAATAAAATCAATATTAACAAAAAAAAAATTAATATCGTTTCATTAGGAAAAAAGGCATGAACATAAAAAAGTATAATTACTCTGTTTAAAATTGTTTTGGTTGAAAATATGTTTTTTGTTGGCTGTAAAATTAACTATTTTGTTGAAAATTCGTTTTTTTTTAGTTTAAAATTAATTTTTTATACTGAAAATGTAGCTTTTCAACCAAATTATTTAATTCTCTGTCCAATCGTTGAATTTTCAGCCCAAAAAGACGTATTTTCAACAAATCAGTCAAATTTTCGATAAAAATTTTGACTCACATTGTAGTTTAATTTCTAATAAGAATTATTAACTGAAAAAGATAAGTTTATAACAAAAAATGGAACAGTTAAATTTTCAGTAAAAAAACTAATTAAAAGAAAACAGATTATAAACTAGCCGAATTCAATAAAAAATACGATTTTTTGACAAAATAGTCGAATCCTAAACTGAAGAGGTGATTTTTTAACAAATAAAATTCATTTTTCACACAAATAGACGAATTTTTAACAAAATAGTTCTTCTTTCAAGCTAAAAAGTTGACTGTTTTTAAAAGCAGTTGACTTTTAAACCAAAAAAGAAGAATTTTCTATAGTAAACTGAGTCTTCAATCAAGAAAGATAAATTTTACACGAAATCTTGGAATTCTTCACTAAAAAAGATAAACTTTTAACTAAACCTAGGAGTCGTTACATTTTAAATAAAAAAACTAAATTTCATTTTAAAAAAAGAACTCTTAACTATTTGAATTTACTTAAAAAGGCACATTTTTTACCAGATAGTCGAATTTTGATCTTACAAAGGAAAAATTGTCAACAAAATAGGTGCATTGTTTACCAAAGTTTTTGATTTTTCAGCCAAAGCTATGAATATTCAACAAGAAAGATTATTTCCAACTAAATTGTTTAATTTCCTACCTAAGTCGACAAATTTTTAACAAAATATATAAATTTTTCACCAAAAAGTAGAATTTTAGTTTGTGAAGGAAAAATTTTGTGCGAAAAATGGAATACCTACATTTTTAAATAAATTTTCAAGCCAAAAATATAAATTTTCAACAATATATAAATTTTCAAGAAAAAAGTTAATTCACGGCCAAATAGTTTAATTTTCAACCAAAATAATGACTCTTAAATAACAAAAAATAGTTTTCGAAAGAAAAAGATTTTAATATTGAATCAATCGTAGTTAAATTCAACCAAAAATTTCCAATTTTAATCAAAATAGTTGGATCTCAACAAAAATAGATTAATTTTCCACCAAGCAGTTGCAATTTTAATAGTGATGCATTCGAGAAGATTTCGAGAAAATTTGAGATCTTCTTGAAACATGTTTAAGTAAATAAAAAGCTTTATAGAAATGCAGAATTTTAAGTGAAAACTAATTAATTGTTCACAAAAAGATGAATTCTACAAAAAATACACGAATTTTTAACACAGTATTTTTGAGTTAAAAACAATGAATTTTCAAACCATAAACGCATTTTTTGTACCAAGTAAATTAATTTTCAACCCAAAAGTTTATTTCCGACTAAACAGTTGAATTTTTACTCAAATCGTAAATCTTTAACCAACAAAAATTAATCTTTACAAAGTAAATCAATTTTAAACCAATTAATTTATTTTTTATTAAGGCCATGTGATGAGTATAACAGCTGATCAAGTCAACCATCAAGCTTGTGGCCTTGCAAAGAGTTGGAGGAAGAAAAAAGTTTATTTATGCAAATAATGATTATCGACGGACACATTTAGGTTTTACAGCAGAAGTTTGACTTTTAAGTTTCTCTGACGGTAATCGTGCAATCTGTTTCACCTACAAACCCCTAGAAGTTCGAAGTTGTCTACTCGCTGCGCTAGTGCTGCTTTGACACAGCTGATACCAGACTGATACGTATGTCAGACCAAATATGTTTATGTGCATTTCAAGTGCAAAAATGACTTTTTGCATTATTTGTGCATAATGTTCGTGAGCGATTTTTGCTGTTTTGCCCCACTTTGATAAATGTAAACCTCATAACTAGCCCATTGACAACATTGTAAATTGCTTGCAGGGCTCGACGACAGCACGGTCGGTATTTCTCCAAAATAGTAATTAAAAAATTTTTTTTTTTTCACTATTCTAATTATTTAAGACCAGAGACACATTCTTGCATGCCTTCTATTCATCGTGCCGAATTTTTAACACATCTCATTCCGTGTGGACGTAAGTTGGGAAAGAAAACTTCCACTGGTATTTTCTTTAAAAAAATTTTTTTCTCAAAATTTCCACCGGAACAAAGCAGAGACATGGACTTTATTAACTCCTCTTTCATTTCCCAAACTTTCAGAGCGATACCTCATTTCGTTTAGACGTAAGTTGGGAAAGAAAAATTGAAGACCAGGTTTGGTCACGTGACCCTCTCGTCACATGGCCTTAAGAGAGAAATTAATTCTCAACGAAACATGTAATAATTAATATTTGGTTTTATATGTGATAAAAGATCTTTTTCCTTTATTCCGCTAGGAATCGAACCACAAGTCGAACGTTTGTCGGTCGGGTGCTCTTATCAATAAGCTACTGGCGAGGTCGAAAGAAGAACCCAGTGGGCACAAAGTTTGGCAACGTCTTTACGACATCGTTACGACATCCTATGTCCACGTCGTTAAGGTGTCTTTACGATATCGTTAATAAGTTGTATGATCTGACGATATCTTTACGATATCGCAAAGACACCGAAACGACATGGACATAGGATGTCGTAGAGTTGTCGTAAAGATGTCGTAACGATGTCGTGAAGACGTCGCCAAATTTTGTGCCCGCTGGGAATTTTGTTTTTCGCAGATACGCCAAACGGTAAGGTTTTCTGTAATATATGTCATAAGATTTAAGAAATCTGTATTATCCGGGATGGTAATAATCGATCAGATGAAGATACTAATCACATTATTTGAAAATTGAAATCCAACTTATCGACCTAGGATACGCCTCAAATTTATAATTTTTTATTCTACTAAAATTTTCATATTATATGTTATCCGTGAAAAAAGATTCTTCTTTTGATCTCTTCAGTAGCTGAGCGGTCAGAGTATATGACCGGCAATCGGCAGATGCGTGGTTCGATTCCCAACCGAGCGAGGCAGGAAGATCCTTTTTCGCAGATAAAATTCAAAATTAAAATTTTAGTAAAATCAAAAATTCTGGATTTGGGGTATTTTTAATCAAGCAGTTTCAATTGGAAGCGAAAAGGATGAATTTTCAACCAAAAAGACGAATCTTCAATAAAATATATGAGTTTTCACTAGAAATGAAATAGTTACATTTTCAGTGCAGAAAACTAATTTTCTAGATAAAAAAACGAATTAGCGAAATAGTTTAAATTTCAACCAAAGAGATGAATCTTCAACTAAAATTAAGAATCTTCAAAAGAAAGAATGAATTATCAAGAATTGTAGTAAAATGGAAGTTAATTTAAAAGAATTTAAGAGAATTCATGAGATTTTAATGAAATGTGTCAAAATTCAAGTAAATTGAATGGAATAAAAAGAATTTCATTGAAATGAATAAAATGCGGGTGCACAGAAATCAGGGCAAATTTATCGGGATATAAATAAATTGTAAATTTTTTCAAATTGAAAAACAGATGAATAGATTAAATAAGATTCACGTAAATCAAAAGGAATGAAAGAAAAATCAGAAGAATTTTCATGAATATTATACCAACTCAATTCGAATTCCAAAAAAACTCAAATGAATTGAAAAGAATTGATAAATATTTTCAAAAACTAATGGAACTCATTAGGTTTGGAGTAAATTTAGGAAAAGTCAAGGTGATTTGATGGAATTTGATGAAATGTCTAATAGTTCAAACTGAGTTAAAAAAACTTAAGGCTGCGGTAAAAATGTTTCGTTCATAACAATTGAATTGAGTGCATTTAGAACAGTTTAGGTAAATCAGAAGAACTGTAAATTTAAAAGAATTAAAAAGAATTTAGGATAATTGATAAATAATGTAAGAGAATTCAACACTATCTGTAAATTTAAAAAAAAGGGATATTTTAATTTTTTATGGAATTCAGATTTATTGAAAAAATATATACATTATATTCAGCGTTTTAAGAGAATTCCACTAAATTTAGGATAAATTCAAAAGAATTGGATGGAATTCGAAGCAGAAGTAGGTTAAATGAGTGGAGGGGAAGTAGGGGAATTGAGGAGAAATAACAGAAGGGGAAGTGGGAATACGAGAGGTGGGAATGTAGTGGAAGTAGCTTAAAATTAAAGGAGGGGAAGTAGGGAAAACAAGCGAAAACGAGAAGAGGAGAATTATTGGAAGCAAGGGGAAAAAATATGTTGTGAATTGTGGAAAATAAGGAAAAATGATGGGTGGGGAAGTCGGAAAAATGAGGGGTTTGTAAGTGATGAAATGAGATTTAAGTGAAGGAGAATTAGGAACTGTCATGGTAGGGGAATTAGGCGCAGAAGGCCATTAGGAGAATTAGAAGAAGTAAGAAGAATTAGGAGAATCAAGGGGAATCAGGAGAAACGAGGGGATTAACCAATGTAAGGGGAAACTTGGGGAGGGGAAGTAAGTGAAGCAAGGGAAAATAGGAGAAATGAGGCAAGTGATGTCAGGTAAAGGAAAGTAGGAGAAATTATTATAAATGATGATGAGTAGTTTTGGAGAAGTGAGAGTTGTGGAAGGAAAGTGGGGGAAGACGAATGGTAAAAGGGGAATCTAGGAGAGGGGAAAGAAGTGGAGAAGGAAATCGGGGAAAGGGTGGTAAAACGTGAAGTATGGGAAGGGAAATATTATAATTTAGAGGGATTAAGAAAGCGAAAGTATGGGATACATAAAAAAACTTAATAAATACGTAATAAAATAGACCAGTAATCGGCACTATTTAATAATTACATAAAATAAAAATAAATGAAAAAAACCAAATTATTTGTTTTTCCTATTATGGTACATCACTAAACAGTTTCTGAAATTGTAACAGGATTGATATAATTTTTATTTTTATATTAGAAAATACATCATTTCTCGGATTAAGGGCTCTGCATTTTATTCTTATTGTTTTCTTATCTTAATAGGTAAATTAGGAGTACTTTACAGTTGCAATCTCACCATTCTTTCTTCTTATTCTCGGACACTCTTTGTACTCTTGATAACCGGCGATAAATCTTCAATAGCCCGTTCAATAAAGAATAAGTACAAAATTATTGAATTAAGATGTTAATGTGCATACTTTCCAGAAAAAGGTAAAACTTATGCGAGCAAATTTCACGTTTTAATATTGAAAACTTTGATCAACTGTTGATAAAAAGTAGACGCGAATAGAAAGTTCTAGATAATTATAAATTCTTACCTAACGGACATTTAAACGTTCCACAGCTGAAGCGGTTCGTGTCCGTGCTTAGTTTCTAGAGTATTTTGTATGACTCCATCAAATCATAATTGTTTAAGTTCTTGAGCTAAATTAGTTATCCGTAATTGCGCTCTATAATTTGATAGCATCATAAAAAATATTCTCGATATTTAGTACACTAAGTTTCTAGAATATTTTGAGATATTTTTGAATATTTACGGCATCATATAACATATTCTGGAAACTTAGTGTACTAAATTTCTAGAATATTTATTGCATGAAAGTTGCATTTCTAACCAAGAAAAATTAAAATTCTACTAAAACAAGTGGATTTTTAAATCAAGAAGACAAATTTGAAAAAAGACTTGAATTTTCATCCTAAATATTGCAATCGACTTTTTAACATAAAAATACGAATTTTATTCAGAAAGTAAATTTTTTTAGAAATAGTTAAATTTTTAACGAAACAGTTGCATTTTTATCCAAGTTCTGGCATCATAACAAATATTCTGGAAACTTAGTATACTAAGTTTCTAGAATATTTTAGGATATTTTTGAATAATAATCGCATCCTAACAAATATTCTAGAAACTTGATATACTAAGTTTCTAGTATATTTCTGGATATTTCTGAATATTAATGGCGTCATAAAAGTATTCTAGAAGCTTACTATACTAAGTTCCCAGAATATTTTCGAATATTTATGCAATAATAACAAATATTTGAGAAACGTAGTAACTAAGTCTCTAGCACATTTTTGGATATTTCTGAATATTTATGGCGTCATAAAAAATATTCTAGAAGCTTAGTATACTAAGTTTCTATAATATTTTTTGATATTTTTGAATATTTATGGAATCATAACACATATTCTAGAAACTTAGTATACCAAGTTTCTAGCATATTTTTTGATATTTCTAAATATTTTTGGACATTTCTAAATATTTGTAAATATTTCTGAATATTTATGGCGCCATAAAAAATATTCTAGAAACTTAGTATACTAAGATTCTAGAATATTTTCGGATATTTTTGAATATTTATGGCGTCATAACAAATACTCTAGAAACCTAATATACTAAGTTTCTGGAATATTTTTGAATATTTCTGAATATTTAAGGTGCCATGAAAAATATTCTAGAAACATATACCAAATTTCTAGAATATTTTTCGATATTTTGAAATATTAATGTCGTCATAACAAATATTCTAGAAACTCTGTATACTAAGTTTCTAGAATATTTTTGAATATTTCTAAATATTTTTGGACATTTAAAAATATTTTTAGATATTACTGAATATTAATAGCGGCATAAGAAATATTCTAGAAAGTTAGTATACTAAGCTTCTAGAATATTTTCGGATACTTTTGAATGTTTATAGTACCATAAAAAATATTCTAGAAACTTAGTATATTAACTTTCCAAAATATTTTTTATTACGCCATCGAGTTATAGAGCGCAATTATGGACAAAGAATCTAGCTTACAGAACTTTAACAACTATGATTTGATGTAGTCATAACAAATATTCTAAAAAACTTAGTACGGACACGAACCACATTAGCTGTGGAACGATCTCGATGTCGGTATGGTAGGAATTTATAATTAGAACCTTCTTTACTTATCTACTATCGAAGCTGTTAATGATTTTCATTTTCATCAAGTTTATTTTTGGTTAGTTGTTGAAATTAGTCCCCAGACTCATGTCGTCGATTGTTTCGAACATGCTTTTGTCTCTTCATGCAAGTAGCACAACATTTTTCACGTACTATCTCCGATAAGTTACACATTCTTTTGTATGCTGCGCACATCGATGGTGGCACTATGTTGTCTTTGCAATCTAGTAAATAAAAAAGGACGTTATTTTTGTTTTTAGGGAGGAATGTGAAGTTTATATTTTTGAATAGAAAAAAAATGTTTCAAATACTTGTACGTGTTACCTACCAAGTTTTTCCTCTCCACACTGTTTTCTGTGATGACAGCGTCTCGTTTGAAGAGGTTTTCTTTCAGAATTACAGTCCATGGACGTTAGATTGGTTATTCTGTCTCGGCAAGTGACATTCCTGTATTTGAACCCCGATCTAGTGACACATGTAGCGTTACAAGTGCTCCATTTTCCTGAAAAGGTCAGAAACAGTTTCGGAAAAACGATCAAGTTAGTATCCGACAAAGAAATTTGTACTAGGGGGCTTCCATAAACCACGGGGCCCAACTTTTTCCACCTTTTGACTGCTCCTTCCCCCATGTGGTCCACCGTAGCATTATCGTCGACCCCCTTCATCCCTAGGGTGATACATGGTTTTTTCCTATTTCTTGTAAAACGAAAATAAAACAAAAAATTATCATTTGCAGCAACCACGCACGTGGTTGCAGCCAGAATGTCCTTGCCTCGACTCGTTAACTAATGAAAAAAAACAAAAAACTTGGGGAAGGGTCACTCGGATCGTTCGCAGGGATCGAATTTAGAACTCCACACGCTATTTCAAAAAAGGAGTAAGCTATGCGTTTTATTATTATTTTTTGGATCTGAATATAAAACCGCGTGGCTCGGACGCGTACCCCCTCCACCCCCCAAATGGAGCAGCGTATCCTTAAGTAGAACCCCCCTCCCCCTAAAGCAACCATGTGGTTTATGGAAGGCCCCTAAAGGCCAATTTAAATTAGCTATTCTTGGTTGCGGTTCCCCGGTCCGGTTGGACTCTGGGCCAATCAGCGCGTACTCGCTCTCGGTTCCGGTTCCAGCATTTAGGTTCGATTCTAATTTCAACCGTGCCGTTCGCAACCGTAGCCAATGAGAGCGTTCGCTAAAGCCACGAGGTTTGTCAGCTGTTTCTCGAGCTTGCTGCACGTCACTCACGTCACTTTAATCTATGGACCGTGCATGCGGTTGGGTTCACGGGAAAGGGGAGAATTCCATGAGTAGGGAGGCCCCCCATCTTACGATGTGCCCCTTGATTATGCGCACGAGCATTTTGGGCCGACAAACTGTGAAAGAAAATTTAAACATGTGGGCGCATGCCTAGTCCCGTGTTTCCTAGGTCCATGGCGCAGTGTGAGCTGCACCTGTCAACCTAGAACCGGCGAACTGCAACCGAGAACGGCTAGCCTGAATTGACCTTTAGAGGCCGTACTTAAATTACGAACGGATTATAGGCCCTCTCTAAGACCCCACCCCCCTATTAATAAATATCCCCCCTCCTTTACTATAAGTAATTTTTAGTTTCCTGAAAGTTTCTACTAGTTATTGCTAGTAGAATTAAGCAGTGTGTCCGAGAACTTCATTTTCAAAATTCCCTTATTTTTCCTCAACTAATTTTTCATTTTCCTTGATAATTAATATTCAAATACCAGAATTTTAACCTTGTGATATTTTTAGAATAGAATCTTTTATAAAGGAAATAACACAGTATTTTAAAAAATTTGAAAATAATAATTTACTTTAAACAAAATAATGTCTTTTTCACTATAAAAGATGACTTTTTAAAAAATACTTGAATTTTCAACCAGAAAAGATAAATTCTCAACCAGAAAGTGTCATAGTTTATATTTCAACCAAAAGATGAATTTTTCATACAAAATTGAATTTCTGAACCAAGAATATGCCTTTTCAGCAACAAATTAATTTTCGACAAATCTGATACTTTTTTATTCAACAAACATGAAATTAAAAAAAAAGAATTTAACCAAAAAAGCAGAATTATCAACTTAAAAAGAGCAATCTTTGAAAAATGGAATTTACATTTTCAGTTAAAACATTAATTTAACAGCAAAAAAAGGCTTTTCGAGTAAATAGTTAAATTTTCGACCAAAAACATAATCCATCAATAATAAAAAATTGATTTTTAAAAATGTAGCTTCACTTTTACCCGAGTAGTTGAATTTACAATAAAAAAAGATTAATTTTCAAGACAATAATTCAATCTTCAACCAAAGACGTGCATTTCAACTAAAAATACAAATCTTAAAAAAATGATTTATCAAAGCGATTCGACCAAATCTTGCACTCAAGCAAGAAAGAATAATTTTGAATCAAAATGTCGCATTTAAAATAAAAAAATTAAATTTCTACTAAAACGGATACATTTTTAAATCATTTAATCTAAAACGATATATTTTTAACAAAAAAAAAAAGGATTACTTTTTAACAAATCGGTTTAATTCTCTACCAAGTAGTTTAATTTTTATCCAAAAAAGATTAAATTTCTCTTAAGAAGTATGTATTTTTATTAAAGAGAAAAAAATGCATATAAAAATAGTTCGACTCTCATTCAAAAAAGATTCCAGTTAACATTTTAAGAATCGGATTATAAATCCTCCCACTCCCTATTAACTTTATATTCGTTTGAATCTTTTTTCATTTAATGGGAAATTACAAAACTAAAGAATCAGGATAAATCATTCCAAACATTACTTTTCATCAGTCGTCGCTGTGAAAATTCATCCTGATTCATTATAAAGCGAAAAACAGTAAATAAAAGAAGCGAATTAAAAGAGATTAAAATTCGTATATTTCTTGGTAGCTTTGTGGTGTCCGAAAGTATTCTGAAAAATATTATCGGTGCTGGGTACAGAAAGGGATTCAATCTAGGGGTTACTTCTTCTACTGCGTAGATTCGAAACGGGAGGACAAAAAGAGGATCCAGAAGTATTCAATATTTCTCACGTTACCACTGGTTGAATGAAAATTTCCAATGCTTTTTAATACAAGCCTTCTTACCGGGTACTTAAAAGCAAATTAAGATTACCAGAAATCCATTTCCCTCGACGACAATCCTCCGATGTCGCTGGTTTATTTTTCAACCTACAATTTCCAGGAATCGAGCAGGAAACTTTTCGGCTTCTCCTGCCAAGTTGACACACACCCCACTTTGAGACGATCCACTTGGGCTTAGTAGTGTATAAAGAATTTTCTGGATTTTCCTCAACAACGTTATCGAATTCAAGAATCTCCGGCTCCTCCGATGTGACGCTATCAACAATTGTTATGCCGTCCTGATCACTGGATGTAATATTGTAGAAAGCACCGTATCTATCTTCTGAGTATATGATGAAAGGAATTTCGGAACTGGATCCACAAGGTGGCAGATTTGGGCATGGTTCAACTTCTTCGGGTCGAGCATCTTTGTCGCAATCTCGATCGGGCAATGCAAGATCCGTGCTATCAGTATCTTTTCCTGATGAAACACACATGACGGATCTTTTCCGTAAGGCTCCCTCTCCACAGGTGACTGAACACATCTGCCAGGGTCCAACCCACCATCTGTGTTGGCGTGAAAAACATCAAGAATGTAGCAGATTAACTAGTTGTCTTATCAAATCTAGAAATTAGTCAAAATAGGCGATATTCGCCTACAAAAAAGGGTTTCCCAGGTAGAAATTCCTATTCAGCATCTTCGGAGGATCCTGAAATATTGAAACGGTCCTTTCTATGTTCATCATTAGAATCTAATGATAAAGCTCAAAAGTGGACAAACAGGTAGAGCTAGGGGATGATTCATGAAATTATTCGATTGTACGATCCATTGCGCGCGCCAATCACATCATTTGCTAATAAGTGGGGATAGGCTGGGACCAATGCACTTTATATACAGGGTGTCCCACCACCTGTGAGACAACGGGCAATGGTGGATAGATAACAACAAAATGAGACAAAAATTCAAATACATGAATGTTGTGCGGTGATTTGTTTAGAAACTACAGAGCAACAAAGTGCCGTGTAGGTGTGACGCCGCGCGTAGTGTGAGTGCCGTTTTCACTGAGACGCCGCTAACCTCCCTGGCTCTAACCAGCTGCCTCCATGTGTAGGTGTGACGCGCGGCACACCTACACGGAACTTTGTTCCTCTGTAGTTTCTAAACAAATGACTGCACGACATTCTTGTATTTGATTTTTTGTCTTATTTTGTTCTTGTCTATGCACCATTGCCCGTTGTCCCACAGGTGGTGGGACACCCTGTATTGATCCGGTATCCATGATCCAATAAATACATGGTCTTAGTCACTTGAGAGCCCTGTTTTGTTTGAGTCACGCAAACTCTTAGTTCCACCATTTTGTTAGTATGACCGCGCAAAGAAAGAATAAATTTAAAAAAAAAATTTAGTACGTGGAGAGAAATTTCAAGAGATTAATTCAGTGAACTGCTCCTTCATCTTATTTTAGCTTTGGCGTATGAACTGAAACCTCGAAACCCTTACCTTTAAATAAATTGCTGTTGCTTTAAAAGCAAGGGTTCCGAGATCTTAGTTCTTGAGCCACAGCTAAAATAAGTTTAAGGAGCAGTTTCGTAAATTAATCTCTTGAAATTTTTCGCCGTGTAATCAATGATTCATATCAGAAAACTGCCAAGAAAATAAATTATATTGAGGAAAGAATGGAAGTTTGTAAATAATACATAATTAGTGGTTAAAGTACATTAAAATTGTTTGGTGTTTATGAGAATCAACTACATTTTAAATATTTCCGTTTAACAATGTATATATAATTCTCATGCCGCCAATTCTGTAGCCGGGTGACAATAGCTTGGAGGTTGAAGAATTTATTATTTCTACATCTTCTTTGGGTTATTTCCTCAGGACTAGGTCCTTGGAGATTTTCAATTTTCCATTTTATGAAAGCTGCTGTACAAAAGGAGAAAAGAGTTATAACCAATATTCACTTCGGAGAAAAATGAGTTTTACTTTTGAGGTTAGAATTGCATAGCCTCTAAAAAAGCCCGTGAAGTTGGCACCCCAACTCTAAAATATCAGATTTTTGTATATGGAATCGTTTAGTGCTGTTTGGTGGTTAACTTTGAAGGTTTGGTGATCAAAATTGAAAAAGTTATTGATTTTTAAAATTTGGGGTGCCAACTTCACGGTGGCATAGCACTTTTTAATATTTTCAACAAATTCTTTTTGGTATCGTTTGGTGGTCATTTGGTGGTGTTTGATAGTCGACCGTGAACGTTTGGTGGTCAAAATAAAAAAAGTTATCGAGTTTTCAAAATTGGTGCGTCAACTTCCGTTAGCACCCCACTTAAATTTTCTTTTTT
>NC_046657.1:150481525-150483609 GCF_010883055.1 Belonocnema kinseyi
TGTGTGATTGGTGCGAAATTTGAATTTCAAAATGCTCTTTTTCAATGTGAACGCTGTTTGGCAAGTATAATTGTACATAATTGTAGTTTTTAAGTTTCCGAACATTATAGGTTTTATTATTTTTGAAATCTGAACACTCTTATTATTTTATATTTTAAGTTTTTCCACTTTTAATTACAAGGTAATCTTTGAAAATTGACTCAAAGTCCTGCTCCGGAAAGTTCATTAAGGCAATGTACACTGAAATAAGTTCCTTTACTGTAAACTAAATCAAGCAATACTTAAAAAGACAACTGTAACAGAACCATAATTCAGTATCAATTCAGTATCGCGCTCGGTCTTTGTATTTTTCCCACATTTGTCCACCTTTTGCAATACATTTTATTCTCAGCTACCTTCAAAAACGTATCATTTCAATCAATTTATATTATTAAAATTTATAATATGCATTGGCATTGTTTATTATCAGCTACCTCCAAAAACGTATCATTTCAATCAATTTGTAATATTCAAATTCATCATATTCATTAGTATGAAACATAAGTATTGTTATTGCTTTGTATTTATATATTTTGTTTAATCTTGTTTTTTGAAAATTGAAAGAAAATCTACTCATTATGTCGCGAAATTATTTACACAAAACTTGTAGATCGTTTTTGGGTGAACAAATTTGTTCTATTAATTTTTTTTAATACCTTGTTTCGTTTTCCAAAAAATCTAATTTTTTATTTTTTATGTTATTTTTAAGATTATTAATATTATTTTATTAATTATTTATTAATAATTAATATTAATTTTTAATGTGATTGAATTTTTCTACGTGTCCTATCAAAATATTATTCATTACAAATTTTTAACTATTTTTGGATGAACAACTTTTGTCAATCCATTTTTTTCATAGTTTGTGTCATTTGTTCAAAAATGGAATCGTTTAATTTTTATTTTGGCTTTTTACGTACAAAACAAAAACCACGCATCCTATCAAACAAGTATTCAAAACAAATTTGTAGTTCTTTTTTGGTTGAACACCTTTTGCCTCATTATTTTTTTATGTAGCTTGTGTCGTTTGTGTCGTTTATGCTAAGTTCCTCTAAATTTTATAATAGGTTATTAAAGAATAGTTGCAGAAATTAAGATTGAAGAATTAGTTATGAACTGAAGTTCCTGGATGGTAAATAATATTAATCTTTTAAATTTTGTTTGTATTTTTTTGGAGGCATTCTGAAAATTTTGACAATAATTCCAAATTCAGAAAAATTCTCTTAATCTAAAAAACTCATAAAGTGTACTGTAAATTTTTATTTCAAGATTTCTTGAAGAATTCTACACTATCATGTGGAAATATGTACCTACAGGTAGAAGAGGAAAGTCACATTTTGAGTAAACGAGTTGATAAGGCAAGAGAGAATTTTTCAGAAGTTTTCTTCTATGTAATATTTTTAGGACATGCAGTTTCAAAATTTCGTGTTCTTAATAAATATTTATCTGAAATCCGTTATTTTTTGTGCGGTAATATAAATATTGGTTCTAAAAAGTTTGTGTAAGTGTATTGCTGAAAAAGTTCGTTTATTATATATTCTGTTGAAGACTTAAAAATCTTTTTTGAGTGCTATAATCCATTGAAAAAATATATATTTCATTCTTGAAGGATAAAAACTTATTAGCTTCTCATTGCAAATATTTTCGCTGCAGAATAGAGAAATCCAGATAACTCTATATGAAACTACTATCAGAAAGCGTTTCAACGATTCTTAATTTTTTTCAAATTGATACTGAATTATGGTTCTGTTACTGTTGTCTTTTTATGTATTGTTTGATTTAATTTACAGTAAAGGAACTTATTTCAATGTACATTGCCTTAATGAAGTTTCTGGACCAGGACGAGTCAATTTCCAAAGATTACCTTGTAATTAAAAGTCGAAAAACTTAAAATATAAAATAATAAGAGAGTTCAGATTTCAAAAATAATAAAACCTATAATTTTCGGAAACTTAAAAACTACAATTATGTACAATTATACTTGCCAAACAGCGTTCACATTGAAAAAGAGCATTTTGAAATTCAAATTTCGCACCAATCACACA
>NC_046657.1:150483709-150487817 GCF_010883055.1 Belonocnema kinseyi
AGTGGGGTGCTAACGGAAGTTGACGCACCAATTTTGAAAACTCGATAACTTTTTTTATTTTGACCACCAAACGTTCACGGTCGACTACCAAACACCACCAAATGACCACCAAACGATACCAAATAGAATTTTTTGAAAATATTAAAAAGTGCTGTGCCACCGTGAAGTTGGCACCCCAAATTTGAAAAATCAATAACTTTTTCAATTTTGACCACCAAACCTTCAAAGTTGACCACCAAACACCACCAAACGACCACCAAACGATTCCGTATAAAAAATCTGATATTTTAGAGTTGGGGCGCCAACTTCACGGGCTTCCTCTAAAAATGTGTTTAAAATCTTCACAACAATCATAATTTTCTTTTAAGATGAGACATCCAGAGATGTTTTCAAGTATCATAAGAAATTGCTTGACCAAAAAACCCAGCGGGCACAAAGTTTGGCGACGCCTTTACGACAACTTTATGACATCCTATGTGCATGTCGTTAAGGTGTCTTTACGATATCGTAAATCGAACAAATCCTTTTAACTCGATGTTATTATGCTAATTGTAAAAAACAAAAATGAACGAGAACATTGATAATTATAAATAAATGTTTAATATCTTTCGATCACATTATACTCCAAAATGAAGGAAATGTATTCTTGAATAATTGAACAATAATAACTATCAATTTATATGTCGTGGACAATGCAATATATAATTGTATTTATTAAGTTCTTTCCTAATTGACTTCAATTTCATTTTCTTTGATACACATATGCCACTTTTTCTCAGCAGAAAGAGGTTATGAAACACATAACCTAAAATTATAGTTAATCTTATTTTCATTTACTCATCTTCAACATTATAACACCATTTCTTAGAATTAAAATATCCTTATACCTTAAAATTACAAGTAATTTTAATTGTAACATTTTACATTTTTAAATCACTTACATTTGGAGCCTTAATTATCCAAGATGGAGAAATTAAGCGCTTGGGTTCTAATTGACTTAGTTTTTTTTTAATTGCGCATGGCTACATTATGTATTTATTGGATCATGCTGGTATCAGTACAAAGGGAATTCTTAATGGAGGGTCTATGAGAGTAAGGATATTCTCTTGGTTCCATTTATCCTCCTGTCTTTGAAGACAGAATTTTAATTGAAACAAACGTCATTCAAAAAGAACGCCAGTCTCAACAGATTCTCCTACATGAATTAAAAACTTCCGTTCACTAAACTATCCAAATTTTGTTAGAAATCGGATAGTTAGATATAAGTTTTTCGGAATTTATTCTTTTTTTTATAAATTAATTTTTGCATGATTGTAACGACTTCGCACTCCATGTTTATGAGGAGACCTCGTTGTGCATGTTTGCATTTAGTGTGGGAATTTTAAGAAACGAAAATGTATGTCTAACATTCATTATAATACTTTGAACTTGATTTCACAATAAAGACCTTGTTGTGCATGGTTGCACTAGCTACTGAAATTTGTATGGGTATTTTATTTTGATTAATTTTCAAAGGGAATAAAATCAGCAAAAAAATGTGTGACAATTTTGAAATTTATCTTACGATAAAGATCTCGTTGTGCGAATGAAGTTTTGGTTCTTGGTTCAATAATAGAGGAGAATCCTACTTTTTTATTTTTATATGAGAGGAATTAAAAAAACATTAATTTAACTCATCGCTAAAAGATGCAATCATCTCTCCCTTGAGTGATTTCACAATCCGTAACTTTCTTTTTTATAATAATTTAAAATCTCAATGGGACTTTTTATTGTAAGAATTATTCTTAACAATTTTCTGTCAATTTAATTTTCAAGTTTGTTTATGAATAAATGTTTTATGTCCTATCAGGATTGGAATCAATTTTTATTGTTCGTTGCAATTTACTGAAAAGTACAAAGTAAACGCAAATGAAATGACTCCCGTAATGAAAATAAATATCATTGTGATAATTTAAAAATGCAACAGAACTATTACCAAAAGTTAACATAATTTAGGGTATATTTAGGGTATATTACTAAAATCAGTCAACTGCAGTAATGATAGTGTTACAACATGCTTCCATACTCGAGTTTGCACATGAACCTATTCAGGCAATCTTGATCACTCTTGTGCAGAAATTTTGCTAATGAAACTGTAAATGATTCTGCAAAGGAAGCTACATCGACCCAGGAACCTGGACCGACAAAGGAACCTTTGGAAGGATCCTGGACAGGTTTCCTTCCAAAGTAAATTGAGGTGAAAGTTTTTTCTTACAAAAACGTTCTTTACAGAAAGCCATCACGAAGACTCATGTCGCTAGAAAGTTGCCTTCCTTTCATTCTCTTGAAGATCTAAATCACTAATGAGTGTCGACCACTACTGAACATTCGCCGATAAGTTCCTATGCTGGGTCATCTATAGAATCCTGCCGAATTCCTGCACAGGAACCGTAAAGATTACCTGTACAGGTTTGTGTGCAGGTTCGCGTACAGGAACATGATCCTCCGAGATTCCTGTTCAGGAATTTTCAACTGGGTACTTTTGAAGAAAGGCTCTATCTCAACGTCTCGAACTGACAGGATTTCATTCCGGAGAAATCAAATTAAAAGCTGCTAATTCGTGAAAATCAAGAGATAGGGGCCCCGAGGGAAAAAGTGCGACGGAAGAACGGACGGACACCCGACCGAAACTATAACTGTTTCAGTCCGGGGCTACAAAATCCTAAAAATTGAATTTCATTATTAGGTATACCTTGCTGGACAGGGCTTCGGATTACATTCTCGATCAATCGATTCAGGTTTAGTTGTTTCATTACAAAATTGATCCTCGACAATTCCGCTTTTGACTTCATGACAAAATGCACGTGATGTTTGAACGCCTCCTCCGCAGGTTACTGTACACAATGACCAATCAGAAAAGACCCAGGAATACTCTGGAGTGTAATCGGCTTCCTTTTTAGGGACAGTGTACTCGTATTTTAACCCAAAGTTTCGGTAGTTTCCTCTGTAAATCAACTGAAAAACAAAAAAAGAAAAATAAAGAAGCAATGAGTTTTTAAAAAGGAGCACTTTAAAAAACTTTTGGTTAAGTTTTAATAAAATAAACTCACATAGATTGCAATATCTTCCTTGATTGGTCCCGGAATTCTGACCTTCTCTTTGTCATGATCGCGTTCATATAGTGCAGGAGTACCAGCAACCAGATACTCTCCAGCCAAGGTGATCTGCCTGTCCAAATAAGATTCAGAGCTGAATTATGTGCAAGGCTAAATTATTTAACTTCTGGAGATTCTCTTTTTTAGCTGACCTATTAATATTCGGCTCTTAACGAGAAGCAAGCGAACTTGAGAAAACTGAATTTCAATGGCCTTAGAAATGAGAAGAGTAATGGGATGGAAAGTGATTTCATTTATAAGAATAGAAAATTGAATGTACTGTTGAAAGAAATGAATAGTAATGCTAATAAGATTAGGAAAGGAAGCAGTAGCAACTTTGGGGCGCCTAAATAGTAAAAAAAAATGCAGACAAGAAAATATTGGATGACTTTATTGGAACCTAGATGAATTTGTTTCATATATTGACGTATGGATATGAAGAAAGAAAAAGATCTATGTCAGGATAGTGATGTTTTGAGGAAAATTGTTCATAAGAAATATGTGACAAAGAGTGTCAGCGGTTTCATAGAATGCTGAACAGAAATATTTCGGATACGCGTAAGCCCTCTTGGATACTTTTGCTTAGTGCATATTGTTTGGGGTAAAGCTTATGGATCTTTGTTGTTGTTTTAGGTATTGGGTGCTGTGAATGAGTTATTTGAATAATAACACAGGCCCACAAAAAAAAAACAAAAGTGTCTGTGCAATTGACCAGACCTATATATTCTTATGTATTTTTCGACGCTGAATCCGAATTTGCAATAAAAAAGTAGGGTCCAGCTAATTTTTTATGGGGTTTTGCTCGAAAAACTTCATTTTTTACGGTTTTTTCATGGTTTTTTTTAAATAAAAAAAATAAAGAAAACTTTTATTTTTTTGACTTCAGAATCGAATTCTACGGGAAAAAATACATCGAAAACTATGTTTTGATTTTTTTTTTACAAAAATTTCAACCCACCATACGGCGATGAAAA
>NC_046657.1:150487917-150497824 GCF_010883055.1 Belonocnema kinseyi
ATGTCATTTTAATCAAATTTGAAGCAAATTTTCACTTTTCGCGATTTTCTGCCTTTTCATCGCCGTATGGTGGGTTGAAATTTTTGTAAAAAAAAATCAAAAAATGGTTTTCGATGTATTTTTTCCCGTAGAATTCGATTCTGAAGTCAAAAAAATAAAAATTTTGTTTATTTTTTTTTATTTAAAAAAAACCTTGAAAAAACCGTAAAATTGAGGTTTTTCGATCAAAACCCCATAAGAAAGTAGCTGGACCCTACTTTTTTATTGCAAATTCGGATGCAGCGTCGAAAAATACATGAAAATATATAGGTCTGGTCAATTGCACAGACACTTTTGTTTTTTTTTGTGGGCCTGTGTAATCATACTACTTCTAGATTGACTTAAAATTTACCCTCTCATAGACATCACTTACTTACCATCAAAAAATTTCTTAATCCCCGGCACTGTAACGAGGCCACAACTGACCGAGTTTACGCTTGCCCCGAAAGATCATAAATAAATCATCAAAAAAGAAGCAAAAGTTATTTCAAGGCACGTACCGCTTTCCATTGAGGAAATATTCATTTGAATTAGGAACTCCGATCCCAATATAATTTTTACTGTTTCCTTCTTCCTCGATTTTTATGTTTCTTGATCCCGCAGGAATAATGATTACTTCTTTGTATCCTGGTCCCTCGTTTTCGTCGTAAAGACCACTGGTGGTTTCGCACTGGGTTCCATCGCCATGGCAAATTCCACAGCGATCTTCAGTGGCTTCTGAATCGACTCGCCAATCACAGCCAACCTTCTATGCCACGAAACATAGAGCCGACGACAGTGTTAGAGAAATTCATCTTACGAGGTGCGATCAAAATGTTCCCCGAATTTTTGTATTACCCGCTATGTCATATTTGATGCACAGTTATATTTTCAGTTAACTAAGTAAGGCGCACCATTGTGTACACTGCCACTTTTTAGTTTTGAACGTAAGAATTTTGTATTGAAAGTAAAAAAAAACAGTAAACTGTGGAAAATATTAAAAAAGACTTTTAGCAAGTCTGCTATGCAAGAAATAATTTATTGTTTATGAAAAGAAAGAAAAAAACACTCGAATTTTGGAAAAACGACTTGTGGCAATTGTGCGAAGAAAATTTACCAGCTAACCCTTGACAAATTCGATACATCAATTTTAGAAAAATCTTTTTGTGTTGTTTTCCTGTTTTGATTACACATACGCGGAACATAATGGAGAGATTTAGTAATTATTTGAATTCCCTTAAATTCTTTCAACTTTCTTTCAATATTTTGAACTTCTTGGAGTTCCATGAATTTTCTAAACTCCTTGCATTCCTTCAATTTTCTGTATTTTTTTCTTCAAATTGTTGAATTACCTGAAACCTTTCAATTTCGTGTATTCCTTGAAAATTCTAAATTCTTTAAATTACTGAAAATTTCTTAATTTTATTAGTTCTCTGAAAGTATTGATTTCTCAAAATTCGCTGAAATCTGTGAGAATTTTGAATTTCTGAAATTTCTTAAACTCTGTAAATACGTTACATGCTCTAAAATATTTAAATTCTCCAAAATCGTTAAATTCCTCGAACATCATGAATTCTTTAAATATTCAAAATAGTCTGAGTTTGTTGACCTTTCAATTAAGTGAATTCTCCAAATTCTCTAAATTCATTAAATTCTCCAAATTCCTTGAATTTTCTAAATTTATTTAATTTTCTAAATTCATTTAATTCTTTGGGTTCCTTAGATTCTCTGAATTTCTTGCATTTTCCAAATTGTTTGAAGTCCTTGAATTATCTGAGTTTCTTGTTTCCTCTGCATTTCTTGAATATTCTGATTTTTTGAATTCTTTTAATTATCGAAACTCCATGCATTATATAAATTCCTTGTTTTTCTCAGAATTCTTTAATTTTATAAATTCTTGTAATTCTCTGAGTTTCACTAAATATCTGAATTCTTTTAAAAATCTGAATCTCTTGATTTCTGTAAGACCCGTAAATTCGCGGAATTCCTTGAATTCCCTGAATCTCTTGAACCATCTGAATAACTTTAATTCTCTGTATATTGTGTATTCTCTTTATTCCTTATAGTCTCCAAATTTTCCGAATTCTGTGAATTTTCCGCATTTCTTCAATTCCATACATTCCTTGAATTCTCTGAATTTTTTGAATTCCTTACATTCTCGAAATTCCTTGAATTTTTAAAGTACTCTCCAATTCCCTGATTTCTTGGAATGATCTAAATTCCTTGAATTCTATGAATTCTGTAAATTACTTGAATTCCTTACATTCTCTGAAATCCCTGAATTCTTGTAATTTTCTATATTCCATTAATTCTCTGAATTCCCTCAATGCTTTGAAATTCTCTGAATTCACTAAGGTCCTGTAATATTGTTAATTACCTGAACTTCCTTGACTATTCTAATCTGCTGACATTCTTTGAATTCCTGAGAATCTAGAAATTTCTTGAATTCTATAAAAGCTCTGATTTCTTTGATTGCCCCAAAAACCCGGATTATTCTGGGTTTCCTGAATTGTTTGAAATTTTTATTTTCATGAATTTTCTGAGGACTCTGAATTCATTGAATATTGTTTATTCTCTTTAATCCTTATAGTCTACAAATTTTTTTGAGTTCTATGAATTTTCTGCATTTATTCCATTCCATAAATACCCTGAATTCTCTGAATGACTTACATGAGCTAAATTCCTTGAATTCCCTGCATTCTCTGGATTCTTTGAACTCTCTAAATTGCTTGAATTCCCTGAATTCCAGGAATTATCTGAATTACTTGAATTCTCTGAATATTGTGTATTTTCTGTATTCCTTAATCTCTAATTATTTTAAGTTCTGTGAATTTGCTGCATTTCTTCTATTCAATATTTCCTAGAATCTTCTAAATTCCTTGCATTCTTTACATTCTCTGAATTCCTTGAATTACTTAAATTCTCTAAAGTTCCTGAATTTTTTGAATTGTCTAAATTCCTTGAAATACTTGAATTCTCTGTATTTCCTGAATTCACTGAATTCTTCGCATTTCGTGAATTCCTTGATTTCACAGAATTCATTACATTCTGGAAATTGCTTAATTCTCTGAATTCCCTTAATTCTTTTATTATTCTAAATTCCTTAAATTCCTTGACTTCTCTGAATTCTGTGAATTCCTTACATTACCTGAATTCCTTGAATTCCTTACATCATCTGAATTCATTGAATTCCTTAAATCTCATGCATTCTTTGAATTCCCCGAATTCAAGGAATTATCTGAATTACTTGAATTCTCTGAATATTGTATATTCTCTGTATTCCTCATAGTCTTGAAATTTGTTAAGTTCTGTAAATTTTCTGCATTTCTTCTCTGCTATAAATTCCTTGAATTCTCTGCATTTCTTGCATTCCTTACATTATCTGAATTCCTTCAATTCTTAAAATTTCTTGAATTCTCTAAATTATTTGAATTCTCCAAATTCCTTGTATTCCTTATATTCTCTGAATTCCTTAAATTTTCTGATTTCCTTGAATTCTTTGAATTTTTTTAATTCCTTAAATTCCTTATATTATCTCAATTCCTTGAATTCTATGAATTCTTTGAGTTCGCGGAATTCCTTGTATACTCTTAATTCCTTAAATTCCCTGAATTCTTTGAATTCTTTTATTTTCCTAAGTTTTTTGAATTCTATGAATTCTCTAAATTCCTTGAATTTTATTAATTCTTTGAATGCCTTGAACTCCCTAAATGATTTGAAACCCTCTGAATTCACAGAAGTCCTGGAATATTCTTAATTTCCTGAACTTCCTTGACTAGTCTAATCTCCTGAAATTCTCTAAATTCCTGAAAATCTAGAAATTTTTTGGATTTTCTAAAAATCCGGATTTCTTTGAATGTCTCAAAATGCCGGAATAGTTTGGGTTTCCTGAATTCTTTTAATACTATGAATTTTTTAATTTCTATGAATTTGCTGAATTCTCTGAGGACTATAAATTCATTGAATTCTCTGAATTCCGAACTCCTTGCATTATCTGAATTCCTAGCTTTCTCGGAATTCCTTGTATTCTCTTAATTCCATGTATTCTCTGCCTGTGAATTCTCCAAGTTTTCTAGAATTCTCGGAAATCACTGAATTTTTTTGATTTTTAAATTCCTCAAAATTAAAGAAATTTTCTGAATGTAGGACATTCTACGAATTCAGGGAGTTATATGAATTCAAGGAATTTAAATGATTAAGAATATTCCACGCATTACAAAAATTCAGATAAATCCATGAATTCAGGAAATTCAAAGGCCTTGAAAATAATAAAATCCAAGGAATTTAGGTAATTTAAACGAATTCACAGAACTGAGATAATCGACAGGAATTCAGATGTATCTGGGAATTCCGAGAAATGCAGAAGATTTAAGGGAAGTTAAAAGTATTCATACAAATTTGAAATAGTTGAAAGGCATTCCATTCAATCTAATACAATAAAAAAGAATACTTAGAATTTAAATAACGAGGAGTCAACTCAAAAATAAGAGTGTTTCTCTTATTGTGTTAGAGGAAACCACATTGATATTGGTAAATAAAATCATTTATTTTTAATTCCGGAACTGTTTGATCACACCTCGTATGTCGCTCTTGATATTTAAAAGCTAGATAATGAACAATTAAAATTCAAGTGCTATCTTCTGATAAGAATATAAATTTGAATTACCCTACAAATTCCAGCGATGCACATGTCTCTGGAGCCGACATTGCAAGGTGTTCCATCGAGTGCAGCTTCCCCCCATGGAACTATAACTCTTTCTTCCGTATCAGTACAGTACAGCTCGCAAGGTTCCGCTGAACGATTCAAGCGTTTAGACATTTTTTATCTCTCACGGTATCCACATCGTGATTTGTGACTGGTGTTTGAAAATATCTCGCTTACTTTGATCGAAGTAGGGCAGCCAGGTGTAGTTCTTCCCCTTGTACTCCTTTCCATTATAGTCGCTGCATTGAAGGCTCCTGAAACTCGGTCCATCATCGGGACAAGGTTCGATATTGCAGATTTTGTATCGACGTCTCTTACCGATACAGAATCTCCCTCCATAGGCAGGTTCGGGATGATCGCACTTTCTTTCCATGACTGATACTCCAGCTCCGCAGCTTCTGGAACACTCGCTCCAGGGTCCCCACTCGCCCCATCCACCGTCAATTTGAGTTGGTTTGTCCGTGATCGGGACGCATTCTTGATCTTGGCACCACTATAACAATATGATTTTTAATTATAGTATCTTTGCATAGCAAAGTAAGCCTTATACACTCTGCCATCCGACTTGGAGAGGAGAAGAGAGGACAGGTGGGGGATAAAACCTTCTGTACTTTTTACTTTTCCTAGCGGACTGCTTGAAAGTAACGGTCACGCGATTGCGTAACCGTTCCGTTCACGGCATCTGCTAGGGTATCTAGTTTAGGAAAGATTTCAGACGTTTCCAAAACAAGTTTAAAGAATGAAATGAAAATTTTAAGCATCTGAGCACCTTCACAGGGATGGCTCTTGGCCCATTCCGCTGTTTCCAACGCTCTGGAAATATAACTCTCCGGTGTCAGGCGTTCCCCATAGCACAGTGAATGACACGAACCTCTTTGTATAGCCAAGTGAGCCTCAAACACTTTGCCATCCGGCTCAAATAGGAGATGAGAGAAGAGGTGGGAGATCAAACCTTTTTTTTTTTCTTTCTACTTTTCCTAGCGGACCCCGTGAACGTAACGGCCATGCAATTGTGTAACCGCTCCGTTCACGAGGTCCGCTAGGGTTTCCATATTGAGATATATTTTATACGTTTACATAAGAAGTTTAAAAAATCAAAAGAATATTTTAAGCATTTGGGCACTTTCACCGTGATAGATCTTGGTACATTCCGTTTCTTGCAACATTCTAGAAATATAACTCTCCGGTTCTAAACGTACCCCATAGCACAGTAAATGAACCTCTTTGCGTACAAAATTTAGCCCCATACACTCTGCCAACCGGCTCGGATAGGAGATAAGAGGAGACGAGGGGTGGGGGATAAAACCTTTTTTATTTTTTACTTTTCCTAGCGGATCGTGTGAACCTAAAGATCACGCAATTACGTAAAAGTTTCGTTCACGAGGTCCGCTAGGTTTTCCATTTTAATGTATAGATTTGAGATATTTGGATAAGAAGTTTGAAAAGGTGAAAGAAAATTTTAAGTGAGTTAAGGAATAAGTCGAATTACTCAGCACTCTGTACTCACACTTTTAACAAAGTTATAATTTAATAATTTCCTAATGTATTTGAAGCTTCACTAAAACTTTAGTACCAGTTTTTATAGCCCAAACGTAGAATTGTAGAATTACATAGTAAACTTGCCTGACACTTGGAAAGTTAGATATATATTTTACTATTAATAAACTCACCATATGTTTGCCGCAATGTGTACCAGGTGCTGCTGGGTGTAACATTGTTGTACAAGTTCCGTCCACGACGCACCAAAGTTTAGAGCATATCTAATAACATACAGTAATTACTAAACTATTCCCCTATCTTAGTGAAGCAATTAATAAAATTTATACGATAAAGTTCTTTGCTGAAAATAGTTGATTTTTTGGAATCGTTTAGAGATTTAACCTGCAGAAGACATCATTTGTTAGGAATTTAAAGTTTTCCAAATTTATTATAATATAGTTTTGACTTAAAAGCATTTATTTCCCTATTATTATCCAAAATTACGTTTTCCCCCTGTTTCTTGAACAGGAGCACCGTCTGACCGAAGTACTTTTTCCCATTAGGGGGAGTGGGATAAAGTTGAGGAAGTGATGAGAGTGGATGGAGGAAAAAGAGGGTATTGAGGGCATGGGAAGTATGCGAAGTAAGAAGAAAAGAGGTAAAGTAGGGGAAATCAAGGAAAGGGAAATGATGTGAAACGGTGGATGGAAAGAGAGACGAAATGGGGAGAGGGGTAGTGAGAGAAATGGAGGGGAAAGTAGGAGAAATAATGGGAGGGAAAATAAGGCGAAGTAAGGGCGGGGAGGTGAGAGGGAATGGGATGAGGAGAAGTAATGAAGTAAGAGAAAATAAGAAATATGGGAAATTAGAGAACGGGAAGTGAATTGCAATGATGGAGAGAAGAGAGACGAAATGGGATGAGGGGTAGTTCGAAAGAATGATGGAAGGGTTTTAGGGGGAGTGAGGGATCATAAACGAAGAAAAGTAGGGAAAATCAGAAAAAATGTGGGGAGGAGAAGTAGGAGAAATAATATGAGGGGAAATTAGGTGATGGGAATTAGAAGAAAAAAGGAAGTGATAAATCAGGTGAAATGAGGATAGAGGAGGCGAGAGGCAATGGGGTGAGAGGTAATTAAAGAAAATAAGTGTATGGGTGTGCGGAAAATAAGAGAAAACAATGGAAGAAAAGTAGGAAAAATGAGGAAAATGTGGGGAAGGGAAGTAGAAGATATAATAAGAGTGGAAATGAGGTTAAATAAGGGGACGGAAACTTGGATAAAGAAGGAAGTGATAAATGAGATGAAATGAGGGGAGGGAAGGTGAGAAGAACTGGGCTGTGGGGAAGTGAAAAAGTGAAATAAGATATAGAGAATTAAGGGAACTTAGGAAAGTGAAAGTAAGGTAAAACGGTGGAGGGGAAGAGAGGCGAAATGAGCTGAGAGGAAGTGAGAGAAGATTACGGGAGTAGTGTAGGAGTAGTAAGAGGAAATAAGGGAAAGAGAAGTAGGGGAAATTAGGGAATGGAAAGTAGGAGAAATAATGAGAGAGGAAGGGAGAGAAAATGGGATGAGGAGGAGCCAGGAAAGTCAGAGGAAACGAGAAGAGGGGTGTAGCGGTAGTGATGGGAAATAAGGTGAGGGAAAGTAGGGAAAGTGAGGTGAAATGAGGGTAGGGAAAGAAGGGAAATGTAGCTAGGATAAGTGACTGGAAATAAGAGGAGGAAAAGTAGTTGAAATGCGGGGAGGGAAATAAGGGAAAGCGAGGGAAAATGATCGAGAGAAGAGTTGGGTAAGCGAGGGGAAGTAGGGCTAGGGGAAATAGAAGAAAAAAAACTCGGTGCTTTTATATGGCTCTCGTAACTCACACACTTAATAAATCGATTTACATTTTCAGGCGCACTGCAGCGTAGAGGCGAATGCAAATAATAGCCGCACTTCTTTCAAGTGGACCATTAAATCAACGTTGCGAGAAAAGTATATTTGAAATGAAAATTTAATAAACGAAAAAAGTATTTATATGGGTCCTTACCAAAAGTTGTATTTTTTCGAACAAAAAAATGTTTAGGGTAATAAATTAATCTTCTTTGAAAATTAAACTATTTTGTTGAAAATTCATGTATTTAATTAAAAATCCATGTTATTTTGTAGAAAATTTATTTTCTTGCTCGAAAATTTAACTTGTTGGTTAAATTTTTATGTATTCTATAAGAAGTTCGTCTTTAATGGTAAAAAATTGAAAAAAAAAATACTATTTGGTGGCAATTTCATGCATTTTGATAAAAATTTGTCTATTTGGATAGTAAATTAATCTTATTCCTTATAAATTCTAGTAATTGGTTTAAACGTCAAGTACTTTGTTAAAAACTAAACATTTTTTTAAATATCCTTGTTCGTCGAAAATTCAATTGTTTTTTTTTTTAATTCGCCTTTTCCGTTGACGATCCAATTATTTTCTTGAAAATGTTTTTTTTTTTCGTTAAAAATCAATTGTTTAAACTGGAAATTAAACCGTTTTATTTTAAATTATAAATTTACATTTTTGAGTTGAAAATTCACCTTCTTTGTCAAAAATTCTATTTTTTTTGGCCGACAATGGATTTTATTAACTAAAAATTTAAGTATTTTGATTTTTCTAGCAAAAATGGAAAATTTTTCTCCAAAATAGTTGGGAATATTCCATCAATTTTGTACGTTCTAGATTCATCGTGCTCTGTTCGCTTACTCATAAACTATAGCTTTGAGAAACTGTTAAATCGGATACCTCGAAGCATTAAATTTACAATGCTTTTCCTGCGATTGTAAGTTTATTCGCCGTTCTGCTTGCAGTTTCTACCCCCGAGGGACGTCACAGTTGAGTTATTTTCTTTTATACAAATTCAACTTTACCTCCTGCAGTGGTGAACAAACTGAAGCTTCCCTCAGTCCAAATTGAAGTCGACATTGATGTTCTGCATTGTACATGGCTCCAGGAGGAAGGTCTGGGTAAGCATAATCGTTATCTGCAGGTTCGTCCTCCAGACACGTTCCCTTACCTTCACTGGAAAATATTTACAAAAGCTTTCAAGGGATTATAGTACCATAGAGAGAACTATATTAATTTCGACACAGAGCATTTGCTGACAAAAGCAACCGGATAAAAAAGAGGTGCTGAAACGGAAAAGAAGCTTAAGAATAGGAGAATTTTTTTAGAAGAGCCAAGTGCAGAAATTGTCCTACTTAGCCGCATTTAAAAAGAGATGCTAACAACTCTATGACTAGTATTTTGATTTATAATAATAGTTGTATTATGGACCATGGATGCAAAATATAGTCTTTTTATGACTGAGCGTGAGTTTGCAATCACTCAGCTGCAAGTATTTGGAATATTAGTATATTTTTCAATAAAAAAGCCAACCTGCCTTTTTAGTGTCAAGCATGTGTTTGCAATAACTCGGCTTCATTTATTTGGAATATTAGTATATTGTGTACTGGGGCAGCAAACTAATATTTTTACGGCTGAGCATGATTCTGCAATAATTCGGCTGCGCTTATTTGGAATATAAGTATATTGTTCATCAAGAAAGCCAACTAGACTTTTAAGTGCCGATCGTGGGTTTCCAATTATTTGGCTTCTTTACTTAGAATATTAGTATATTGTGTAGTAAGAAAGCGAACTAGTATTTCTGCGGCTGAGCACGAGTTTGCAAGCATTCGGCTACTCTTATTT
>NC_046657.1:150497924-150555927 GCF_010883055.1 Belonocnema kinseyi
GTATATTGTGTACCAAGCAAGTGAACTACTCTTTTTACGGCCGAACATGGGTTTAAAATAACTCGGCTGCGCTTCCTTCTTTTAAACTCTCTCTCGGCCGGAAGAAGATTTCGCTTCCTAGTTGCACACGATATTTTACGTAATAAGAGTATGATTTTTGAAACTTTCTATTATTTTTATGTATTTAAACGTTTTATATTATAATTCAAACATATGACAACTCCCTTACTGTAAAATTCAAAACTTTCAAATTCTAGCAAGTTTTTATTTGCAAAAAAATGGTTGTATTTAAACAAAATTTAATTTGGAACAAGAAATTTTCAAAAATATTCAAAATTATAATTTTTTTTACAAAAATCCCTGTTCGAAAACTTATAATTCTCCCAAAAATTCCCTGTTCCAAAGTTAAAATCAATTTTTTAAGGAAATTCTTTGTTTTATTTAATTAATTTATTCCCATCCAAATTCATAATTATAATTCTTTTAGAAAATTACCTATATCAAGTTCCAATTTAATTCATGTACAAAATTCCCTTTTCCGAATCAGAATTATATTCAGTTCCAAAATTTTCTAATATTATTCAGAAACATAGTGTTTCCTTCTTTCTAATATTTAAAAGACGGAAGTTTCGAATTTTGACAAATTCAGACTTGGAACGGGGATTTTTTTCTAATTTTCTTCTTCTAAACAGACTTCCCTGTTCCAATTCTAATTATAATTCTTTATGGGAATCCCCTGTTCTAATTGTCAAAATTACATTTTTTTTTACTAAAACCCCCTGTCCCAAACCAGAATTATAAGTTTTTTCAAAAATGCACTTTTTCAAATCAGAAGTTTAATTATTCTGGAAAATTCCTTATTAAAAGTTAAAATTCCGACTTTTTCACAAATTTGCTTTTATTTCATATTGTGAAACCACTTTTAATTTGCATGTTGAGTTTTTTCTGAATTTTTCAACTATATTTCAACTTTTCAGCTAGTTCGAGGTACTAATTAATTACATTCGACGAAAATAATTGTTTAAACAATTTATTATCATGTGTAATAATATTCTTTTAAAAGAATGCTGGAAAGTTGCATTTTTTCTTAAATCATCTCCTGTTTTTCAACTTTTCACATAGAATTCAGAGCATGGTAAAAATTAATAACATTAACTAAAATCATTGTTTAGACAAATTATTGTTCTTTATAACTATCATCTTAAATTTTTTTTTTTAATTTGTGGCTTCTTCTTACATTTTTGACTATGTTTCGCCTTTTGGTTAGAAACAAATAATGAGTAAACAATATCATACAGATAAAAAGTAAAAGAAAAGTTTTAAATTTTAGAAGAACCCGTAATTTACTATATCATTACTCTAAGTCTTAAGAGAAGATATACTGTTATAAACCATGATGAATTATTTAAATAATTATATTTTTTAACTTGTATTAATTATGCTCTTTCAATTTACAATGAAAAAAATGAAGAGAAAATATATATTTTAGGAAATTTAAAAAGATTTCTAGAATGTAATTGCTTATTTCAATACTTTGAAGGGATTTCAGTCTTTTAAATATATTTTGATATTTTAATATTCCAAGGCATTTTAAAGAGACTTAAACAATTCGATTTTAATTGTTTATTGGATTTTAAAGAATGTATTCACAATAATGTCGGAATTTCGTAGGGTTTTAAAGATTTAAAGAGTTTTTTAAATAGTTTTTGCATTTTATTTGGTACTTGTCTTGAATTATTCGAAATTCATCCTAAATTCTTTTGAACTCTTCTAAATACATAAACTCGATTGCTTTTTAAACTGAGCTTGATTTGATACTAATTTCATCGAGTTTTTCTCATTTCACTTTAATTCCTCTACTTTCACTTAAACTTTACTTGAATAAATGGATTTTTTAGATTAAAAAAAAATTCAAATCTATTTTAATTCTTTGAATTGTTTGACAGCCATTAGTCACTTTTTGGTTAGAACTTAGAAGAATTTCACTTAATTCAATGGTCTTCTTTTAATTATCAAAAGTTTTTATTTAATCTATTCTGAAGTCTTTTAACCTCACCTTGAATTCTTGGGAATTTCCTCAAATTCTTTTGAATTCCCTTGTTTTTTTGCAAACTCATTTTAAAGTTTCTGAATCCATTGCATTTTTTCTATTTTTAAATTATTTCCAATTCACCTTGAATTTTTATGGATTTCATCGAATTATTCTCATTTCACGTAACTTTTTCCAAATTCGTGCTAAGGTGGTTTGGAGCATTTTTAAGCTGAAAATTAATGATTCGAATAATAGCAAATTTGAGCTTACTTAAAAATGATCAAGTTTGAATTTTCCATTACGTTGATAGAGAGGCGGCGAAATTAATAACATGAAAAGTATTTATTTCTTATTTAAAGAAAATGAAGCATAAGATATTCTTTTTAAATAAAATATAGATAATTAAATTAATATATAATTAAATTTCTTAAGTTGAAATTTCTATTTTACTATACTCGAACTCCAAAGATACGAGAAATTTGCAAGGCGGAAATTCTAACGATACGATCGTGAAAGGAGTTTCCACTTTTGCGACGTTTAGATTTTGGGAGTAATGCGTGAGAACGTTCACGGGCCTACTACGTGTACGCGCGCTCGTATCTGTGAAGCACTCGTATCTTTAGAGCTCGTATCTTTGGAGTTCGCAGTAGCTGTGTTCCCGTTGTCTCATTTAAAAGCCTTTATCTCTTTCTTACTTATATTTGTCCCTGCTGGTTGTAAAAAGATAGAGATCCTGTCTGTTTGAATAATCTAGAATCTTAATGATAGAACGAGATAGAGAAAATGTATCCAATTCTACATCTTTGCCAATCTAAATTTACCTATAACTTTTTCAATACTAACTTTTATATCTCATCCTATTCTTTATTTATCTACGTCAATCTTTTTCTATATCTCCGTCAGTTTAAATTCCCATCTGTCTTATTTCATATCCTATCTTCTATTTTTTCATATCCTTTATCTATACACGTCAATAGTTTTCTATCTCTTTCTTAATCTAAATTATTGTTTATCGTTTTCAATCTCCTCTTCTTTAACTTATTCTATCTTACGTTTATCAACGTCCATATTTTACTGGCTATCTGTTAATCAAAATTTCCGTTATCTTTTTTAATCTTCTATTCTCTTTATTCTCTTTATTGCGTCCAATCTTACGTTTTTCAACGTCAATTTAAATTGCCGTCTATATTTTTCAATCCCCTCTTTTCTATCTTATCCTATTATTTATCTATCCAGCTTAATATTTTTCTATCCCTTTGTCAATCTAAATTTACTTTTACCTTTATTTATGAACCTCTTTTCTATCTTATCATTAGTCTATCTTTGTCAATATTTTTCGAATTTTTTTCAAATTGAATTTCCATCTAAGTTTGTCAATCTCATCTTCTCCACTGCATCTTATACATCTATCAACGTATATCTTTTTCTGTCTATTTTTCAGTATCAATTCACGTCTATCTTTTCCATCCCCATTTTTAATCTCATCCGATCATGTAGCTATTCATGTCAATCTTTTCCTATATCTGTTAATTTGAATTCACGTATATTCTTTTCAATCTCCTCTTCTCCATTTCATCCTATATTCCATTTATCAACGTCTATATTTTTCTATCTCTTCTGTAATCTAAATTTACTTCACGATGTTTTTCTGGTACGGGGTTAAGATCAAATTAATTTTTGGAATAAATTCCCCGACTTTTCGATCAACTCCCTCATTTTGAGGAATAGAAAATGACAAGAGCACTCAATTGCGGAAGATAGGAGAAGTTATAGACAAAGATCAAAATTTATATTAAACAGATAGAAGAATTCAAGAACAAGATAAGGGTCTTTGGTTACGGAAGATAGAGAAAGAGATTAAAACGATTGAAATTTGTAACAGATAGATAGCTTAAGTGACAGAAAAAGATAAGAGTCTTCGATCACGAAAGTTGGAGAAAGAAATAAAAAATGATTAAGGTTGAGGATTAGAAAAGATAGCGTTTCTGGGATGCAAAGTGACCCATTAACTGATAAAAAGAGAGATAATAGTTCTATCTTTGCCTATCTTCCAATTTCTATCTTTTTCAATCTTTCTACCTCCAGTAGCGCGAAACCTTCAAGTTGACGTCGATAGAAAAGCATAGGGTGAGATGTGGGAGAGAGGATTGAAAACTATATACGTAAATTTATATAGATTAAGCGATAGAAAAGGATAAAAGTTGCTAGATGTGATATAGAAAGAGGAAATTAAAAAAGATAGACGGAAATTTATATTATCAGCGATAGAAAAATTTTAACTTTAATGGATATAGGTTAGGATGAGATAGAGAATAGAGGATGGCGAAAGAAAGACGTGAACTTAAATTTAAAAATAGATAAAAAATAATGGACGTTGTTACATGTATGCTACAATGAGATAGGGAAGAGGAGATTAGAAAGTATATACGGAAATTTAGATTGACATAGAGATAGAAAAATATTGACGAGTATAGAAAAAGGATAAAATGAAATAAGAGGAGATTGAAAAAGATTGACAGAAATTTAGATTGACAGAGAGATGGGAAAAGAGGGTATTGTAAAAGATAGATGTAAATTCATTTTGACAAAGATATAGAATTGGATACATTTTCCCTATCTTTTTCTATGATGAAGATTAAAAATAATTTAAAAAAATAAAATCTCTATCTTTTTACTTTTAGCGGAGTATCCGATAGATAGACAGATGTTGACGTGGATAGATAAAGGACAGGATAATATAGAGAAAAGGATATTGAAAAAGATAGACGGAAATTTATATTGAAAATAGAAAGCACAAGATAATGTAGTAAAGAAATTTAAAAAAATAGACGTGAATTTAGTTTGACAAAGAAATAGAAAATATTGATATGGATAGACAAAGGATAGGATGAGATAGAGGATAGTGTATTGAAAAGATATACGAAAATTAGATGTAAGAGAAATGTAAATATCGTAAATAGTAGTTAAGTATTAGGTGTTAGCCGCGGAGACAGAGGCTGGTAATGCGAGGCATAGCGAGAAAAGAGCGAAATGCGTGCGAGGCGTGGCGAGGCGCAACGAGGAAGGTTAGGCTATATGAGCGAGCGGATTAGTTATAAGGTGTGGATGGATAGTACTTTGTAAGACGTAGTTGTAAGAAAATTCTGTAAAAAAATGGAAGTGTAAGCAAGTCAATTTTTTAAGACCAGCCAGCCGAAAAATAAACGTTTATCTATCCAGAAAAGGCGGTGTTGAAAAAATACAAGTATTGTGATTGACAAAGAGATAGAATTGGATAAGTTTGTTCTATCTCTTTCCGTTGTAAAGATTCAAAATTATTCAGAAAGATAGGAATTCTTAATAGATGATAGACTAAGCGAAAGAAAAATATAAAAGTCCTTGGTCGTGAAAGATAGAGAAAGGGATTCCAAAAGATTGAAATTCGTAATAGATAGATAGCATAAGGGATCGAAACTTATGACTTAGAAGAGATATAATATTTAAAAGACAAGATGACGATTACAATCACTCACTCTAGAAAATTAGTTATGTCTCTTCTCGAGCATCTGGACCAAGCTACAATCATAGTGTCTGCTTCAAATGACGGTGTCATCACATGCAGAATATTACCTTCACGCCTGCTGCAGCCAATTTTGTCTGTATCGTGATACATCCCAAAACTATACAAAAACAAGTTAAATATTCAATAAAAGAGTCATTTTTAAATTGCAAAACAGTTATCACAGCTATCTGATCTATTATTTATGAGGATATAATTTTTCAATCAGAAATGATTTGAACCAGCATGAAACCAAGTGGACCTGTTTTTCTAATACTCTTTAATGGACACCTGATCTGTTGGTATAGCATACAAAACATAGAAAAACGCTTGTGTTAAATTTGTTGCAGCTTAAAATTAATTGGTTTTAAAATCTAGGAGAAATTATCATTATGAGAATGAATTTTGATTAATTTTGACGGTTATGGAGTACTGAACCGCTCGATCACCTGCCTGAGCACTTGTCGAAACATGATATGCTTTGCGATCTTAGACTAAATAATTGGTAACAAGCAACCTAATTAAAATAATATTCACCTAATTTTCAACTTTCTTTTATTTAACAGCGCGTACTAGGCACTTGGAATAAAATTATTACTTCGTAATGCAACTTGCCAATCTAAGGTTAATCATGGCCGTCGAAATTTAAACTACAGTCGGGGTGTATCCAGCAAGTCATGACCGTTTACTTGTACAATTAGGTATTCAAAACTCTGACCGGTTAATTTTTGTTATATTTTGCTAATATCTTCGTAAAAAGTAATTCTTTATGTATAAGTGTATTTGAAAAATAGTTTTCAGTTTTTAGGGACTATTGCATTTGGTTCATTGTTTTACCCTCAGCATTCAACGAAGTGAAGTAAGCTGGTGATTGAGTGAAATAACCTAATAAAGCCTGATATTTAGAAGAATTTTCCTTCATTTTCTACGGAATTATATATTTTCTATAATCCTTGATACATTTGGCCCCGGAGTCTCAGGGTGGCGTCCCATGATTGCAGAATTGCGTTGCGTTTTGTGTAATGCGTCAAATCACTAGACATTTCAACCAATCACAGTGTCTCTCTGAATAACTAGGAGAATATTATTAGTGGAAATATTTAGTGAATTGACGCATTACGCAACGGAATTCTGCAATCATGGGACACCACCCTCACTGTAGAAATGTAAGACATAAAACGTTTCATTGAAACTCTGAATCTTTTCAGGTGAAAACGTTCCATGCTCAAAGTTTTATATGTTTTATGAAACATGGGGGGTGAGGGGAACAAAAATTATTAAGCGCATGCGCAGATCGGCTTGGTCTCTAAGGTCAGGTTAGGACTTTATTTTTTGAGTTTTAATTTACCCGCCGCCATATCTGAAACATTAAAATGTTTCACGAGGCCTCCAATGTTTCATCAAACTTTTCATCACTCTAAAGTTTCATCCCAGTGGGCACAAAACTATGAAAATCACAAGAATGCCCTTTCACGTTCCTAGGAAGTCCTGGGTCAGCCCAATCAACCCCGCGCCGGCAACCCGATTGGTCCTGTTGCCGCGTTGAATTTGAATAGTATCAATATTCAAATTTAATATTTATAATAAATAATTATTAGAAAATGCATAAACAGTAATTTTTTCATCTTAAAATAAGATTTTGGAGTGGCAGATAAAAAAGAATTAGATTTTAATTAAAAAGATGTTATAAATTCTGAGGTCAGAGAAAAAAACCATTTTTTTATCACAATGATTAATCTTGTCTCTGTCTAGTTTATAAATTAATTTTGTTTACTCCAAACCATGTGACTTTAAATAAAATCATTAAAATTACTAAAAATAAATGAGTAATTTTGTTTGTTCTGAAGTCAGAATCAATAGCGTTTTTTGCAATAAAATCACTTTTTTTTTATTTGTCACTCCAAAATTCAATTTTAGGATTAAAAAATTACTTTTGACGCATTTCCCAATCATTATTTATTATAAATATTAAACTTAAATATTTATATAATTTAAAATGTGCTTGCTACCAGTGATCAATTGGGTTGCTGGCACGACGCAAGCGCGGTTCAAAAAGTTCCCAAAATTGGGAGCAGTGACTTCGAATTCCCAGGCACTTTTGGGAATCTGGCGACTGGCAAATAGCATGGCGATTTAAATTGAGTGTAGGCGATTTCTTGGCGATCCGGAAACTTTTAAATAAGCGCGCCAATCAGACCGAGGACAAATTACAAATGTCCAGTTGCAACATGGAGTTGTAACGGTATACCCCCGCTTTATGAACTCGATTCCAGGGCGTTAAGACCCTTTTACCAATGCTATCGGAACTAGTAAATTCTCTGACGGGAAGATTCAAATGGCTTTAAAATGGTAGTGATTATGAATGTATTGGGAATGGCGGTATACCATTTCGCCATGTGGTGCCGAAAAATGGAACTAGAAAGAGTTGGTACAATTTTCAACATGGATTTTAATTTTTGCATAAAAGTGTTTTTACGATTGTTTTGTGAAGTATAAAACAGTGATTAAATTTTTAAAACAAATAAGCATACAAAACAAATAGTTTTAGATAGAATTTCCATCTTATACAGTGAAAAAACACATTTTGTCAAATAGGTTTTTAAAGAAATTACAATTATTTCATGTGAGTTTTAATGGATTGTAAGCTAAAATAAACTTTAATCAATGTATGTACCAACAAACTTTATCTATATCATGCCAGGAATACAAATAATAGAAGACTTGAATTTAAATACGAATTCTCACCTAACTTCTACATCAGATTTTTAAATAGTAATAATTTCATGTGTAAATTAATAAAAATTTACTTTGAATTCATTTTTGTTTCAAAATAAGTCCATTTAAGTTTAGAATCTCTTGAAAATCACAATAAAGAGAACAAGAATTGTTTTTTTTTTTAAGAAAAATATTTCTGTCAAAAAGTGTGGTTTTTCACTGTATAATATGTAAATTCCATCTAAAAGACGTTATTTCCGATAGACTTATTGTCATTATCCAATAAATACTTTAAATTCCCCCAAAAAATTGTAAAACACTTCTAGGCCCAAATTAAAATCGTGCTTATTCTTTTTAGTTCGAATTTTTGTCACCAGGTAGCGGATCGCAGTTTAACCATTCCCAATAGTCTTTAAATATTAGGTAATTATTATTGTACACGAATTCTACGAATACTATTTGTTTATTGCGTTTTAGGAAACCTGTATGTGATTATTTTATCCGAATTTATTTACATTAAAACTTTCATCGAAGTTATTGCTCAGTCCTCTGTCCGAAGTAAATGTTGAGGTTAGGAACTTGAGATCTTGGGCTATGTTTAGAATCGTTAATGGGTCATGGCGCCAGTCAGACTCCATAAAAAGAGGATGTTTGGACTTACAAACAGGAAACTGTTACTCAAGGAGATTGACATTTTACGGTGATAAAAGTTGGACTTTGGAACCATTATCTTTGAACCGTCACTCACTTCAATTGCCGAAATCAGCATGAGGAGGAAAGTGACCTCATTTATGATAGTTTATTTGAAACTAAAAGTGAGTAACGTCAGCATTTTGAGTGGTTGAAAGCTAAAAGTAGGGATAAATCCCGCCCAAAACGAAATTATAAATATATAGGCAGAGCTCAGGAAAGTCAGTTGTAGCTACACGTTTCAACCTGATTAGAGGTTAATGGACGCTCTTTTAAAAACCTTCAACCTGCGACTCTTAGGCCTTTTAGTATTTTTTTATTATACGGACTTAGAAGAATGCAGATAAATTCAACGGCATTGCGACCTACTGATTTCGCGTTCGCGCACTAAGCGACTAGTGTTCGGATGTGCTTCGATGTCAAGTGTTAAACTTACTTGTGTGTGTGTGTTAGGAACAAAACTATCAACTCAATACCAGCCTTTTCAAATCTGCCGCGTCTGCCACGAACTGCAATACACAATCATTGTCGTTTATTCTAGAAATCAAATAAGAGAATATGTCATCCATGAAAATTTAAATATCGATGATTTATAGTAAATCAATCGTTTCGATCAGAAAGTATAAATCGTTGAATTAAATAAATAATTTATTTTCAAACCTGATATATATTTCGCAAGTAATGGTATCAATCATTAAATGGTAAGTAACGGACCTAAACGTCAACAAATCAGCGCAAGGAGTTCACGGAAGAAATTCGATTGTAGAGTTTTAACGTAACAGAGTTAGACCTCATCAGAATAAACCGACGATTATGTGAATAGCAATCAGTTGCAAGTGTTGCAGATGTGTTCATGTTATACGAGTTCGTTTCATTACTGTACCCGAATTAACATATTCGTAAATGAGTGTTTGCACTGGTGATGGTCCCACACTTTTTCCCTATCATAATTAATTTGTAGGCAAAATTTTTGAAAAACAAAATGTAAAAATCTGAAAGGCTAACGAAAAGTTATGAAAATACAAAGTAGAGTGGGAAGATTCCGATTGGGCTAAAGGTAAAGAGTGCCAAATCATAAATATGTTATAAGTTTATTTTATTAAAAACTTAGCAGCATTTTCCACGCCTACCTGGCGACATTCAGATGTTTGAGGTGGGCGATTTCTGGCGACGTCCTAACCTTAAAACTGGCGACTAAAGCCTCTAGTTTGTTGGAAATCCTGGCATTACTTTCGATGCAGACGGTTATGACTTGGTTTTTAAATCCCGGATTTAGTGGTTCGAATGTCATGTCGGTTATGACTAACCTAAGATTTGGAAACTACGCTACGCCAAGTAAAAATTTTATTTCAAGATACTAATACTCACTGGTGAATGGTAAGAAACTGAAAGTTAGGTAATTATTATTATAATTTACCTGCTCATCAACATCTATTTCACCTAAATAACGCCAGAGAAAATCACCTTGACATGTGACTGTTGCAACTCAAAAGAACATCGATTTTATTGCACTTTTAAGAATCACCATTTTTCTGTGAATAGTTCACAAATCTCCTCTGTTGAACTGAACGAAATGCTGACTTACTTGTGACCTAACTCGTGGGCAATGGTATGCGCCAGAGTAATCCCGTTGTCTTCGTTGACGCTGCAGCTTCGATCAGGTTGACACATACCCGCCACATGGGCTACCCCTAGAGTGCTGCATGGGGTGTTGGCTCTTGAACATATATCTTCTCGAGTAATCAAAATCGCAACATCGTGGTGATTGGGATGTGAATCCTCGCCAGGATTCAGTTTCTGCTGCCACTTGCAAAAGTTGTACAGAGTTCTGTCTGCATTGATTGTGATGTTCAATCCTTGCTGAAATTATTCATGTTTAATAAATAAAGGGTTTGTAGTATGATTACAATCTGTAACCACTTGGCAATCATACTTTTGTTATATAATTATGAAACTGATGTGAAGAGATGCTGACGTATCCAAATAAAAAGGTTCTATCTCTGATTAACCAAATGAACAAGCTGCTATTTCGTGAAGATGAAATCATAAGGAGTAATAAATGTAACAGCTGGCTTTAGATAGCGTTTATATCTGAAAAAAGAGTCTTCTTTCGAATTCTCTAACTGAAAAGCAGCCAACCGACAATCGGAAGTGCTGTGGTTCAATTCCAAGTAGAGCGAAAAAACTGGATCTTTTTTCGAAAAAATATAATAAAAAAACTTTAAAAAAATTTTTTTTCATCTAGTATGAAATAATATTAACTATTTTCTATTATTGGAACAGTTAACTTGATCAATAACGTTGATTTATATTTTCTCGGATTGTGAAATGATATCTAAACTGATTGATGGCAACTATTTCTGATAGGTTCCTGTCCAATTCATATGGGATTTTGAAGCTTTGAGAATTCGCCAAGCGAGTTAGCACCTTTTCACTTTGTCTCTATCAGTTAGTACTTTTTCTTGGGGGTTTCCCGAGATGGAACCTTTTAATTTGGACATGTTGATACGTCTACTATAACTCTGCCAAAAACACCTTAATTAAAACATTACAAACACAAAACTAATATTTTGACAGACTTTATAGCCTAATATGCTTCAAATAAGATGAAATAGTGTTGGGGATAATCTACTTATTTGAACTTATTTGAACTACTTATTTGAATTTTCAATAAAATGAGGAATCTTCAACAAAGAAATGAATTTTTAATAAATAATTTGTTTTCAATCAAGAGGTAATTCTCAAATAAAAATATTATAGTTGATATTTTAAGCAAATAGTACATTATGCACCAAGGGGGCAAATGGATGATTTCAGACGTTTCTCGAAATACAGTCAAAATTTCAGCGCATATTAGATTTCGAATAAAGGAAGCATGATTTACGATAATTGTAAGGGTAATTTATGGGAGCTTACCATAAATTGTCCAAATTTCAATTTAAAAATGATTATAAATTTCCGGAAATTTTCTGCAAATTTTCGGTCATTTATAGTAAGTTTACAGTTAAATATAATGACTTACCATAAATTACTCCAAATTCCATTTTAAATATTTTTATAAATTTCCGGAAATTTACGATTTCTTGTGAACTTCTGGTAATATTAGAGGTAATTTATGGAAACTTACCATAAATTACAGAAAATTCAATTTTTAAAAATCTATAAAATTCCTGAAATTTATAGAAATTTTCGGTAATTTACGGTAATTTTACAGGTAAATATAGTAAGTTACCATAAATTACATCAGATTCAATTTTAAACATTTGCATAAATTTTAAGAAATTTAGGATTTTTCTGGTAATTTCTGTTAATGTTACAGGTAATCTGTGGCAACTTACCATAAATTACACAAAATTTCATTGAAAAGTGTCTAAATTTCTCGAAATTGATAAAAATGTATGAACATTTTCAGTATGTTATGGTAACATTACAGGTAATTTGTGGCAACTTAACACGAATTAAACAAAATTCAAACGAAAAATTTATAAATTTTCCGAAATTTATGGAAATTTTCAGTAATTTATGGTAACTTTACCGGCAAATATAGTAACTTACCACAAATTACCCAAAATTCAATTTTAAAAGTTTTTATAAATTTCCGGCAATCGATGAATTTTTTCGGTTATTTATGGTAATATTAAAGGTAAATTATAGTAATTCACCATAGTATGCCCAAAATTAAATTTAAAAAGATCTATGAAATTCCCAAAGTTTACAGATATTTTTAATAGTTTATGGTAATTTTACAGGTGAATATAACATATCATAAATTACTGGAAGTTCAATTTTGAACGCTTTTATAAATTTCCGGAAATTTATGGTAATTATACAGATAATAATAGAAAATTACCCTAAACGTAATTTTAAACACTCATAAATTTCCAAAAATTTATTATATTTGTTAGTAATTTAGATGAATGCTACAGGCAATTTCTGGTAACTTACAATAAATTACCCAAAATTCAATTTAAAAATGTCAATAAATTTTCGAAAATTTAAGTAAATTTTTTAAAATTTATGGTAATTTTGAAGGTAAATGTAATGTCATGAATGACCTAAAATTAAATTTCAAGCACTTTTATACATTTCCGGAAATGTAAGAAATTTGTTGGTAATTGATGGTAAGATTACAGGTAATTTCTGATAACCTTCCATAAATTTACCAAAGTTCAATGTCAAAATATCTATAAATTTCCGAAAATCTATGGACATTTTCGGTAATTTATGGGAACTTTAAAGGTAAATATGGTAACTTACAATAAATTACTCAAAATTCTATTTTAAACATTTTGATAAATTTCCGGATATTTATTAGATTTTGTGATAATTTATGTTGATATTAAAGGTAATTTATGGTAATATTACAGGCAATTTATAGGAAATTACCATAAATTATTCCAAATTCCATTTTAAACATTTTTATAAATTTCCGGATATTTATGAAATTTGGTTATAATTTATTTTGATATTATAGCTAAGTTATGGAAATTTAAAATAAATCACCCAAAATTTAATTTAAAAATTTCTATATATTTCGGGAAATTTTCAGAAATTTCTGGACATTTTTGGTAATTTACGGTTATTTGATTAATTAAACACGAGAGCCTGCATGAAAAAATGCATGGACATAAAAGAAGCTAGAGAAGTATGCCAGGACAGGAAAGTATGGCGGAAAATAGTTAATAAAAAGAGTGTCAGTAGAGTGAACGACGCCTGAAACAAAGACCTTGGCTATTAATGGACCCAAGTGGGGAACCTTACATAACGGCTTCGTTAGGTTCTTCGCTTGGGGTGGTTGCTAGAGAGATTGATCAGCAACCTGGGTCGGAGCAGTGTTGCGGAACGAACGTGTTATTTAATTAAATAGCACGAGAATTCTGGATCAATCTGAAAAATCTCTATCCCATCCACACACTACTCCTTTCCCCTGCCGAGTGAGTCACGCCTACCCCGAAAGGGAAATGGCTTAATGCTGTAATAATAATATATCGTACATTTTTATAAATTACCGCAAAATTCAATTATCTGCAACCAAAATTTCCTTACAATTCTTACGGTGAGTGGGCTGATTATCGTAAAACGCGAGCTTATAGATATAGAATTCTCATTATTTATCTCTGACGTCATTTCTTACTCCCTAGGGAATAAAAAGTAAAGCTTTAGCCCCACTTCATAGGCTTAAATCCTGCATGTGTCACAAAGCAGTATTTTAATTTTAAATAATAAACAGTTGAATTTAACCAAAAATATAAATTCTCCACAACAAATGTAATTGATTATAATTCGATAAAAAAGTTTTAAAAATAAAATGAATAAACAGTTCAGTTCAACTGTCTCTGGACAAAAATAAAAAAGGGGAAAGAAAAATGAGAAGGCAAGCAACGAAATCACCTTCCTTCTATTTTTTATTTCTTTCGTCTTATATACATTTATGTAATAAATGTTCGTTTATTGTGATTTGATAAGAATAAAAATGAAAAAGACAAAAGAAATAAAAAAGAGAAGTAAAGAAATTTGGAGCAAGATCACATAAATTGGACCCCCCCCCCCCCATTTTCCACTTGATCATGAAACTTAAATCCATGCAGTGTTTTATTAAGTAGTCACTATCAAAAATTAATCCTAAAAGCAGTTTTTCAAAATTTTTATTATACAACCATTTTTTTACAATGAATATTTTGAGTACTTTTAGTTAAAAAATTAATTTCTAATCAGCCATCAAAGATCAATTAATGAAATTTTCAGGATTTATTTTTAAATATCTATATTTTGATAAAATATTAAAAAACTAAAATAATTCGTATGTTAGCCTATTGTTAGTTAACTTTTAAGTAAACAAATGCAAATTCCAATGACTTCTCGGTCAAATAATGAAATTTTTTCTGTGGTTGTGTGCGTTATACATTTAAGTTCAAGATTCCGGAAAAAATTTCACTGTTCGCGATTTATTTGTACAAGATAAATTTATTTACCATCACGCGTCGGGCGCTGTCAGTACAGCGCGCGGCCGAGTGTCTCAAGGTTTCTCCAACTCTGGTCGGACGTAAATTAGACTCACAATTAAAAATACCATTATTTAACAAATTTTTTTTAAATAACATAAGGAACAATGAAATAAACTAATTTTTATTATTAAACTATGACAGAGAAAATAAAAAAATAATTAAATACAAATTGTACAATACTGTGTAATTTATAATTCTTGTCCCTTGATAATTTTATAAGCTATTATTTTTTAATTTAATAAGAAGAGCTCCATCTTTAGCTAAAAAAATCAAGCTTGGTTGCGATCCTCTTTTGTTATTTGCGTCTACACGTGAAGAACAAATGAATTTTATTAGCTATTTCACTTTATTTGTTAAATGAGTTTATATGCACATGAGTTGAGAAATATTACACACAAGAGCTGTGATTTTATAAATTTGCGTTTAGTTCTTTTATCTATTGATGTTATAATTTTTATTTAAATTCATAATATTGCTAGTCATCTAAAATGGGCCAGGTAAATAAATGTTGTCATCCTTTAAATGAAAAAAATCATAAATACGTTATTAAAAATTTTCCTGAAAATTCTTGAGAGTTACACTAATTGATCTTTGATGGCTGATTAGAAATTGATTTTTTAACTAAAATTACTCAAAATTTTCATTATAAAAAAAATTGTCGTTAAAATGAAAATTTAAAAAAACTTTTTTGGGGATTAATTTTTTATAGTGACTACTTAATAAAACACTGCATGGATTTAAGTTTCATGATTAAGTGGAAAATTTCTCTTTGGTTAGTTGCCTTCTCATTTTTCTGTCCTCTTTTTTATTTTTACAAAAATATAATTAATTTATTTTTCAATTACAATAAGGGTAGTTGTCCAAATTTAGTCGTTGGATTGTTGATTTTGTTTTCTGAAATTCTATGTATTAACCTAATTATTGGACGTTAAATAGGATTTTAAAATTGATTTTAATCGAATTTAAATTTCTTAAATTGTGAAATTATTTAATTTTTAAACCAGAAAGGCGAATTTTATAGCAGGAGACAGTTGAATTTAGGATTCGAAAATATGAATTTCTAACCAAATAAGAAATTAACGACACATCGTTAATTTTTCATCGTAAATAATAAAATTTTAAACTAAAAAAGATCAACTTTCAGCGAAAAGAAATAGTTGAATATGTAGTTGTTTAAAACTCATTTTTAATAAAGTAGCTCAATTTTCAATCAAAGTGATGTATCTTTAATTAACGAAATTAGTTCTTAGCAAAACAGTTAAACTTTTAAAGAACTAATTGAATTTTCAATCAAGAAGATTATTTTTCTACCAAAAAAAGAGAATTTTTAAAAAAATACATAAATTTCAAACAAATTTGTTACACTTTATATTAAAAACATTATATTTCAAACCAATAATGGAATACTTGAATTTGAAGTTCCAAAAATTGATTTTCAACTTAAAAAGTAATTTTCAACAAAATAGGTTAATTTTCAGTGAATTTTAGATTAATAAAATAATTGTTTGACAAAATGGTACAATTCTAAACCAAATGGTTCAATTTTCTGAAAAGAAGATTAATTTTCTACCAAAAATGACAAATTTACAAAAAATAATGTACACATTTTTAACCAAATTGTTGACTTTCGAATTTTTAAAATGATCAATTGGTAACGAAAAATACGATAGTTAAATTTGCAGTTCCAAAAACTATTTTTTAACCGGAAAAACACGAATTTTGAACAAAATAGTTAAATTTAAACCGAAGAAATGAATTTCAAACAATAAAATGAATTTTTAACAAAATAATGCAACTTTTAACCAAGTAGTTGTATTCTCTAACCAGAAGATTAAGTTGATATAAAAAAGGACAAATTTACAACAAATAATACATACATTTTAAACCAAATTGTTGAATTTTCAGGAAAGTAGTTGTATTTTCAACGAAGGAGATAAATACTCAACTAAGAAATTAATGTTTAAGAAATTAGTTAAATTTTCAATAAAGAAAATTAATTTTCTATGAATCAGATGACTTTTCAGGTAAAGTGATGAATATTCACCCAAAAAAATTATTTTTTGATAAAGCAGTTCAACTTTGAATCAAGTAGTTCATTTTTCAACCAAGTGTCTTAATTGTTAACAAAAAATACGAATTGTCAATAAAAAAATCATTCAGTAAATTTTCAACTGAAAACAATCCATTTTCAGCCAAAAATGTATTAGTTTTTCAAATTAAGAAAATTGATATAAAAAAATCGACTTTTCAACAAAATAGTTTAATCTTTAACCAAGTAGTAGAATTTTTAATGAAAATAGGTGAATTCTAAACCAAAAATATAATTGTAAACTTTTAAATTAAAGCTTATAAAGTTTCAACAAAAAGATATAGATTTTCTTTGGCTCTATTAATTCTTTTTGCATTTAAACAGAAAAATGTAAAAAAGGGCAATTTTTTCGAAAACAAAGAAAAAAGAGGATTTTTTTCCATATGTGATATTTTATTTGATCATATTTGTTTCCATGTGTGATGGCACTGTCTGAATGACCCTCCGCCCATGCACAGTGGGGAAAAACCCTTTCGTGGCCATTTATTTAATAACAAAAATGAAAAAAAAAATTACTTTTAAAGTGTACTGGTTTGAAAAACTGTTTTGATCCAATCAAAAATACTTACAAAACTTAATATAACTATCCAAAAAAGATGTCCAATGGTAATGTTAATGTAAAAAAAGAGAGAATTTGTTATAAACAAATAAATGAATGAAAATAGTTTCCTGGTGATTGGCGGCGATTCGTCACTTGATTCGCATTAAATTTGAACAATTTATGTGACGAAAAGAGATTTTTAGTTGAATTAATGAAAGTTAATAAGTAGTCTGTTGTTTTAATTCAATTTTTTTAAACAAATACTCATATCGGGTATTTTTGATGGAATAAAATAAGTTTTTTCTATGGAATTGACCATATTCTACTTGGAAATAAAACTAAAGTATCATATGTGGTCATCAAATGAAATTTAATAATTGTTTAAACTAACTTAATTAACAAAAACACTATTTGGCTATTTCTGGAGGTACCATCTTAATTTTTGGATTTTTTGAACTCATTTCTAAGTTTTAAGAACATTTTGATGAGATTAAAAGGTTTATTATTGTAAAGAACAATTAGTTAAACCGATTTTTATCATTACGTAATCTTTACTTATCATTATTTAACTAACAAATGCATTATTTGGCTATTTTCCAGCATTTAAAATGGTTTTTTCTGTTGTGTTTAATGGACTGTTAATAACACATTTTTTAACTTTTTTTTTGAAGTTCGATAACGATCCACTATTTTTATTTTTATTTATACAACGTAGTAAACAAATTTTTCTCGGCTAATGTATTTGTAAACTGAATTTTTTTCCTTGTGGATTATAATTAAAATTACTTAGCAATATTTTCTTGCAATAAGTTGAGAAAAATTTATGTTTTATTAAAGAAATTTAAGTATCACTGCACTTTCTTTTTCGGTTAACGGAATTGATCGGTTTATTTTAAAAATAAACTACTACGATAAAATGATAGGAGTCAGTACTGATAGCATAATCCGAGTTAGTACTATTAGGTAGTGTTTTTCTTAGAATTAGTTTGATTTCATAATAATATTCCCACCTGTGAAATACTTCTAAAAATCTTATATTATATATTGTATACCGCTACGTTAATTAAATTTTGAATAAAAATAAAAATGATGCATCATTATCTAACTAGTAAAAAAAGTTTAAAAATTTGTCATTAACAGTTGAGTATACCAAAAAAAGTTTAAATAATGAAAAATAGCCAAATAATGCATTTGTTAATTAAGTTTGGTTGAACAGTTATCAAATGTCATGGATTAATAGCAAGAAAATCATTGCTAAATAACTGACTGTTAATTTCGTGAAAAAAGCGATATTAAATACATAAAATGATAAAAATTAATTTTAACAATTGTTATTTACAATAATAAATTGTTTACTGTCATCAAAATTTGCTTAAAAATTTAGCTATTCGTTATTTACAGTTAATTGCTTAAAAAAAATCAATTTTGTATTTACAGAAATAGCCAAAAAGTGCATTTGTTAATTAAGGTAGTTTAAACAATTATTAACTTTTATTTGGTGGTCAAATATTATACTTGTGTTTTATTTTATATATTAACGTATAATATATGGAAAATTGTAGCAAACATTTTTTCAACAACTAATTTGTTTTAAAAATTTTTTGTTGTTTAATGTATCATGATGAAATATGTTTATATAATGTAAATCTATAAAACACCGGCGACTACAACAATTTTATTATTATTGACGAGCACCGGGAACGTCAAATAGAAAACATTTTCATTTTTTCCGTCATATTTATTTATTTATAAAAAAAACCGAAGACTAAATTAAAAATCAGGCTCGACAACTTTCTTTTCAATTTTATCAGTTTTTTTAGAAAAAAAAACATCCAAACGGGTCCACAAGTTCAGCCGCAATCGTATTTTGAACCAAAAAATGTACTTTTTCCCCACTGTATTGCCGCGTGGCGTCAATTCTTGGAAGTACTATTTTAGGGGGCCCTATCTCTAGGGTTCACTGTTTTGCTGTAATTTCCGGTTCTGTACTACTGATATGCATTAGTTAAAGAAAATGAGGGAACCATCTGCCGGCAAGTTCTGATGGGTTGGACAGCAATGATGCCAATGTTGGCACTCTGTGCTACTGCGCTTGCGTTAGAGCTGCGCGCTGGTTGGCCGCACTTGTCGCGCAGTTCAAAATTATTTTAAAAAACAATTCTTGTAATTTGAGTAAATAATTATTAAAATATGCACAAGAATATATACAAATTGTGTAGCTTATGATTTCAGGCAAAAAAATTATAAAACATATATTATATAAATAACAGTTTATTTTCATTAAATTCCAAATACCAAATTATATTTTACAGAACATTTAAATTAAAAAGAAATTTCTTGGAAAAGTGATTAAAAATAATCATTTATAAGTGTTTAATATTTTTTATGTATTTTTCTGGGAATTTATATAATTATACAACCTATAAATACATAAATTGTCACAACTGCATTGTAGTTGTGCTTCTCTTTTTTACTTTAAGCGTCGTTTTGCCACGTCTCAATCGAAAGGAACAATATTCTGAGCTGAAATTTTTTTTAGAATAATTTAAATATTATAATTATTATATAATGCAATTAACTTCTATATAATAGGCTGCTGAAGTATGATATGGTATTTCAAAAAATGTATTTTTTAAAAAATGTTTTGTGAAATGTAATTCAGTCTTTGAAATTCAAGGAAAATAAACTGTTATTTATAAAAAATATGTGCTATAAGTTTTTTTCTTTTCTAAAATCAAAGTTACATAATTTATATAATTTCTTGTGCATATTTTAATAAATATTTATTTAAATTACAAGAATTATTTTTTAATGTAATTTTGAATCGCGCGCCAAGTGTGGCCAACCAGCGCTCAGCCCTAACGCAAGCGCAGTAGCACAGGGTGCTAAAATTGGCCTCACTATTGCCGGTTAGCCAACGTCTGACTCAAGTGGCTCTTACCACTGAACGCGCACGGCAACACACGGGCTAGGCAGTGATCAAAGTCGTTACGGTCAGTCACTGGTCTATCTCCAGCGTCCGCGCGCAGTGTGGCATGTGAGGCTCGTAACCTCAGAAAACTTGATCAAACCTTCAGACTTTCTGCGAGGGGGAAACAAATCCTAAAAATGCGGTTTAGCGGAGGTGTATTACTTTGGATTATATCAAATTACCCTGGATTACCACTATAAGACTTACTCTGAATTACCTAAAATTAATCCGGATTACGAAGGATTACTCTGAAATAGATAACATTATGATAGATTGCTCCGCCTAAACAAATTTCACGTGAATTTACAAGCAAACAGAATTGTTTGTTTTTAATAAAAAAAATCGTTGAATTTCCAACTAAATATATGAATTTTAAACCAAATAGTTCATTTTCCACCAAGAACATAAATTTTCTGCCGAAAAAAAACATATTTTCAAGAAAAGATATGAATTTTGAGCGAAGTAATTGAATTATCAATGATACAGTTGAATTTTAAATTAAAAAATATACATTTTGCATGAAAAATGGAACAGTTAAATTTTCAGCTGAGTAATCAAATTTTACCAAAAAAAAAAGAAAACGAATTTTCAACAAAGTAGTTCATTTTAAAACCAACGAGGATACTGTTTAATTAAATTGTTTAATATTCAAAAAATAAAATCATTTTTGACCAAATAGTGGAATTTTAAATCAAAAACATAAATTTTTATTCACGAAGATTACATTTTTAATGCAAAAAACTTTTTATTGCAATTTTTTTAACGAAATATTGAGATTTTTCACCAAAAAAGACAAGTTTTTAACTAAAATGATGCACCGCCAAATAGTTAAATTTTCAAATACAAAACATAAATTTACAATAAAAAATAGAATAGTTAAATTTTCAGATGAAAAGTTATTTTTCAGCAAAAAAATACGAGTTTTCAACTAAAGAAATTTAGTTTTAACTAAAAAAAGAGCAACTAATAATTAAAAATAAAGTGGTTGAATTTTCAACAGTTGAATTTTTAAATCAAGATCAATTTTCCACCAAGAATCAAATACTTTAATTTGCAGTTTAAAAATTAATTTTCTACAGTAAAAAGCGAATTTTCAATTAAATCGTGAACTTATCAAAAAAGAGGATATCGTTTGACATAATTGTTTAATCTTCAACAAAGTAAATTAACTTTTGATCAAAGAGTGGAATTTCAAACGAAAAACATGAATATTTTTAACCAAAAAGATTAATTTTTTACCAAAAAAATCAAACTAATTTTCAACGAAATATTTAAATTTGTAACTAAACAGACGAATCTTAACTAAAATGATGCATCGCCAGAAAAAAATCAATATTTAACAAAGCAGTTCAACTTTAAATCAAGTTGTTGAATTTTCAACGAAAAAGATATTAATTTACTACTAAAGAAGATATATTTTCAACAAAGTAAATGATTTTTCAAACTGATAGTTGAATTTAAAACTCAAAAGAATTAATATACATAACAGATGTAATAGTTACATTTTCGGATAAAAAAATAAATTTTCAATGAAGAAAAAAATAATTTTCAACTGAAAAAGACAAATTGTTGATGAAAAATGGAATAATAACTTTTTCTAAAAAAAAAACAAATATTTTTAGAGAAAAAAGAAACAAATGTACAACAAATTAATTGAATTCATAACAAAAAATACGAATTTTTAACTAAGAAGAATCAATTTACAACAAAAGAGAGAACAGTTAAATTTTCAGATAAAAAATTCATTTTTAACTAAAAAAAAAATTTTCAACTAAAAAAGACAGTTTTTAATCCAAAATGGAGTATTGAAATGTTTAATTTAAAAAAATTGCAACAAAATACATGAATTTTAAATGAAGAAGTTGAATTTTCAACTGAAAAGGATTATTTTCAAATTGTTCAATTTGGAACAAAGCACATTCATTTGTAACCAAATAGTGGAATTTTGAACTGAATTTTTAACCAAATAGTTAAATCCTCAACCAAAAAGGATTAATTTTAAACGAAAGAATTGTGATTTTGAACCAAAAGAAATGTAATTTCTAACAAAATATTTGAATTTTTAACCCAAAAAAATGAATTAAAAAATAAAGTAGTTCCACTTTTTGCTAATAGTTAAATTGAAAAAAATCTATATAAAAAAAATCACGTATCTAATGTTTGTCACTGCTAAACTCCGAAATTACTTAACCGATCTTGATGAAATTTTGTATAGTTTGTGTAGTTTGGTCCAGCTTAAAGGATAGGATACTTTTTAACTCATTTAATTTCCTCAATATTTTTTATTGCAAATTAAATGTTTTTATTGGATGTACTCCATAATTTTCTAACAGATGATGGTGTAAATTAGTTTGTGACCCGACACTTCAACATTTCACGTTATCTAAGTAGATAGGTAACCACTAGATGGCGCCAAGTTTAAGTTAATATAAATTCAACGTATAATAACTGAGCCACATTAACGCGTGGCCAGGTCTGCTAGTAGAAGAATAAATTTAACTTCAACTTCAGTTTATCAAAAATGCCCTGACTCTTTCAATTTTTCCCTGATCAGTTTTAAATTCCAAGACATTCCCTGAATTTTCCTGACCAGTTTTAAATTCCATGACTTTTCCTGAGTTTTCAAAATTCCCTGACATATAGAAATTTCTTACAATAAGCATTTTGATAAGAAATATATTTTTTAAATTCTTATAGCTTATTTATTTAGAGTTTATTATGAATAGTTGCCGATAAAAAACTAAGCAGATAAATTGAAGGCGGATGTGGATCCAGCATTCCAATTTTCAATTAGAATCTAATCTATTTGAAAGGGAAGGATATTAAATTGAAATATATTGTAAAGAATGTGCTGCAGTATAAAAGATGTAGGTAGTAAAGAAGCCATCTGTCTTGAAAATGTCTTGAAGACACCTTGATGGACAGTTTTATCCATTGGGGATGAACATACCTCCGCTTCTTCTTCCTCCATTAGAATAATTCTAACCACGACGACGTTGATAAAGTTGCCGATAGTGGGGTCGAGGTAGAGAGCCGAGACCATATTCATGATTGTTAAAAGATAGGTTTCCACGTCCCCGTCTTGGTGGAAAGCCATCATGGTGGTATCCGCAACGACAAGGGCTTCCACGTGTCGCGCTTGGCTTATCGATCTCTTGGTCCGCTGCCATCCTTTCGGTTGATGCTTTCTTCGGCCTCGACCTTGAACTTGCACCAGACCAGACTGATTCTGCCACTCCAGATGTGTCTCCGTCAAACGACGAGGATCTGCAAGAATTATTCACTTTAGTACAAAAACAAAATTTTTGTTGTCAAAAGTGTAAAATAGTTTTGGCATTTTGGAAGCGAAACAACATGTTCTAAATCCCAAATCACTTTTAGTAAAAGATTTTAAACTTTTCAATACGGAATGCAAACGAGTCTTGCAATATAAATTAGAAAACTCTTTAGACTATTAGATTGGGGAAAATGTTAGCGCTAAATTAGACTTTGACGCGTTAGGTTTACTCAGTTTAATCAGTCTAGAGGAATTTTAATACTTTGTTTGAATCTTTTCAATTTGATTTAATTGTAATGGAAAATCAGTTTCATGATTGAGAAATTTTAACTTTTCCTAATAAAGTTTATGCTTGTCGGACGTGTGAACCTGATGTTATGTTTTCCGTGCGGTCACTTTTCTTAGTGTCTGCCGCTCGAGACATTGCGCCCGCGGAAGTGAGGCAACAGTGTTGTTGTAGTAGAGCGCTCGGTCGGCTGGATGAGATCCAGTTTTTTTCTTTAGTTTTCGTATCGATTTACATGCCGGGGACTTTGGACCTCTTTTCAAAACCAAGTTTGCCGCGCAAGGTTCAATCGGTTGTTCACCCGGCCTAAACGAATGTTGATACTTTTTCGCACCTATTAAATTTGATTTGCTTAAAATCTAAAATGAGCTTTATAATTGAGAAATATTTTCTATTTCTAATAAGGTTTGTGATTGTTGGGAGTTTGAACCTGACGCTATTGTTTCCGCGCGGTTACTTTTCTTAGCGTCTGCCGGTCGAGACCTTGCGCCCGCGGATGTTAGGCGACATTGCTGTTATGGTGGCGCGGTCGGTTAGATCGATGGGATCCAAATTTTGCTTTTCAAGTTTTGTATTAACTTTCGTGCAGGTGACTTGGACCTTCCTTCGAAGATTAATTTCGATGCACCACATTTTTTAAAAGTGATATTGATTATTGGTTTGAGTTGAAAATTAAACTCTCGGATTAAAAATGACTATTTTTTATAAAAATCCTTGTTCTTAGTTTGAAAATTTATCTTTCGATTAAATTTTAATTTTTCAATCAAAAATTCAATAATTTCGTGAAAGCGATTTTCTTCTTTTAAAAATCAACCGTTTTTTTGAGAAATCGTCTTTTAAGGTGAACAATTCAGTTACTTTGGTATAAATTCCGATTTAACTATTTGATTTAAAATTAATTTATTTGGTTGAAACTTGGTCTTTTCAACAGAAAATTATTCTTCAGAGTTAAAAATGTATGTTTTTGTTTGAAAAATCATATATTTTGGTTGACATAAACTTTTATTTATTTTTAACTTGAATTAGTTTTGGTTCAAATATCAAATATTATAAGAGAACATTTTCATTATAAATGATTGTTTAATAATTGGAAATAATACTGTTTTTAACTTTTCGTTACCACACTATAATTTGTAAACTTTCTTATATTTTGAACGAGATGAGAAAGATTAAATTATGTGAAAAATTTTATTTTAAGGGATTAAAAAACAAGTTAGAAACGTTTTAGTAATTATGAAAGATTTAGGAAGACTGCATTTTTTCAAGTTATCTCGAAATTTTTTAAAGGTTTAGGTTTTATTTCAAAAGCATAATTTTAAGCTTTAAAGATTTCAGAATTTGTAGAAGAAGAAGATGGCAGATTTTAAGACCATTTTTTTTATTTTTTCAGGATGTAATTTTTAAAAATTATTTCCTAACATTTTAAAAAAGTCTGTAAAAGATTTTGAAGCAAAATTTTATTTTCTTATTATTCATATGAAAAATTTTAATTATTTTTTATTTTACAAAATTTACTTTAGGGGAAAATTAATAAAGGGTTTCAAACATATGAAACAATTTCCTAAAATTTTGAAAAAAAGCGTACAACATTTTAAAGAAAAATGTTTTAATTCTGTAAGATTGCAAAATAAAAAAAAAATGAATAAAAAATCGAGTAAATTGAAAAAGTATTTAGTAGAATTGAAGTCATTCAAGAAAAATGTTAAAGTTTAAAACATTTTTAGAAATGTGTATTTTTAAAGATTATTAAAATAAGCTTTATAGATTATAAGGCAATTTTTTCACGTCTTGAATGATTTTTCAAAATTTTGAGAAAAATTCGGGTCGGTTAAAAATATTTTCAGACATTCAAGAAGTTTTAAATAAATGAGAAATATTTAAAAACTTGGAAACATTTCCGTATATTTATCAGATATTTCTTTAAAATCCTCTACAGTCTATTCTAATAAGTCTGAAATTATCAAATGACTTTAAATTTTTTTTTAAGAATCCTATAAAAATTATACTTATATAAATTGAAAAGCAAACTTATAATACTCATTTTATTGTTTTGCTTTGTCAGAATTTAATTTCAAGTTGAGTTAAAGTGTTTAAAAACTTTTAAGAAATAAAAAGTTATTAAAAATTGTTATGTCATGGGGAAGATTAATAATAATTTGAAAGTTATTTCTTTACTTTAAATTTTTATTATAAATTATATAAACAAATTGATCATGAACGTTATAAATATAATTAACAAACGTTTAAACAGAAATCACATTTTTATATTCAAAAGCTGCGTCTTGAATGCCATGGTATAATTATTAATTAACAAGTACAAGATATTTATAACATTTTCGAGGACAAGCAGAAACTATAAAGATATTATTTTTAAACAGCAACATTTTTTAACTTTTATAATTCACACAGTTCAAAGGTTCAAAAATAATCCACATAATTGGTTAACTCATGGATAGTGGCGTTCCCGGTTCAAATCCGGGCTGAGCGGATTTTTTCTTGTTCTTGAAAAATTATTTGTCTGAAGAAATCGCTTTCTATACCCTAAATTGAAAAATAATTTAACAAGTTTATGAATTTTCAAAATTATATAATTTTAAGGAATTTTAAATTAGAAGCATTAAAAATTGAAAGATTACAATTTTTTATGGAACGTTTCTTAAATTAGAAGTTAAATTATTTTAATTCTTAGTAGTTGCAAATGAATGATTGATTTTTAAATCTGTTAAAACATTTTCTAATTTATATTTTTTTTACTAAAAGATCACTTTCAATTTTCCAAGGTACCTTAAAAAAATTTATTATGTCGAAATCTTTTGAAATGCCTAAAAAGCTACTAAATCTTAATTTAAGATCTTTAAAAATCTACATTTTATTAAAGAATTTTTGGAATCTTTACAAATTTTAAATTATTTTTGAAAGTTTTTTAAAGCTTCTATAAATATCTTTTGAAATGATTAAAATTTGTACTAAAACTTTAATTAAATCCTGCGAAATTAAAAGAAATTTGCAACAAAATCTTCTAGATTATTATTCAAACAGATTTGGAAATCTATTTTAAATATTATCTTGAAATTAATTTTTCCGAATGGCTACGATTCAACCGGAACCAGAAGTGATAAAAAGCGCGCGATTTTCAAACGAAAATTTACAATAAAATTACAATTTTTAAAAATTAAATGAGGAAAAAGATAACATCAAATATAAACCGTATGCAATATATGAAAATAGAAATAATTATAGAAAAACTATTCCATTTTGCGATTAAAAGTTCATGTTTCAGTTGAGAATTCCTGTGTTTTGATGAAAATTCGTCTTTTTAAGAGAAAATTAATTTCGTTGGTTCACAATTGAACTATTTTGTTAAACATTTTTTATTTCATTTAAAAATTAATTTTTTAAATTGAAAATTGAACTGTTCCATTTTTAGTTCAAAAGTTTTTTTTTTATCCAAACATTCATGTGTTTTGGTCAAATTAGGGTTGTTTGATAGTAAATTAATCTTTATGATTGCAATATTTTGTTTAAAACTCGTTCATTGTTTCAGTAAAAATTAATTTTTGTTTAAATTAATTTTTCATTACTCGACATTTGGTTGAAAAGTGATTATTGTTGAAAATTCATCTATTTGGTTAAGAATTGATGTACTTTGTCAAAAAATTTTTTTTAGAAAATTAATGTTCGTTGCTGAAAATTAATTTTCTTGGGTGAAAGATTAATAATTTTTGTTAAAAATGTATTCACTTAGTTGAAAATTGATTGATTTTTTTAAACCTTGTCTTGCTTGTTTCAAAACATTTATTGCAACAGAATGTTGAACTATTTCATGTTTGACTTAAAATTTACATTTTGAAAATTCAAATATTTTGTTAAAAATCCATATATATATTAAGTTATAAATACTTCTTTTTTGGTGAACCATTAAGGTTCTTGATAACAAATGTATTTCTTTGGTTAAAAAATTTAACTACTTCGTGTAAAATTAACTTTTTTTGGATAAAAATGATTTTTTTGTTTTCTTAGAGACTGAACTAGTTTGTTCAGAATACTTCGTTTTCTGGTTAAAAATAATTTCGATAACTAAAAATTAACGTATTCAACTTTTGGTTCAACGTTAACTTTTTTGTTGTTGAAAACTCCACAAATCAATTAAAAATGCAAGCATTTTGTAGAAAATTAATGTTTGTGGTTGAAAATTCATCTTTTTGTTTGAAAGTTGGTCTTTTTTGGTAGAAAATTAATATTCTTAGTCTATTTTATTTTTCGTTTAAAAATGATCTTTTTTAGGTGAATATATAGTTGAAAAAAAATCAGATTTAAAATCGATGGATTTTGTAAAAAGTTAATTTTTGGTAGAAAATCAATTCTCATGGTTGAAAATCCATCCTTGTGGTTGAAAATTCGTCTTTTTTTGTAGAAAATTAATCTTTTTGGTCAGAAACTCAACTTTTTAGTTAAAAATTCAATATTTTGGTTAAAAGTTGAAAATTTAGTTTAAAAAAATATTAGATTGAAAATTAGTGTATTTTATTCAAAGTTGGAAATTCATCTTTATTGTTAGAAATGCAAGTGTTTATTAAAAATTCATTTTTTGGGGGAAAGATTCATAATTTTCGATGACATTTAATCTTTTTGGTTGAAAATTTATATATTTTGTTAAAGATTTGACTTTTTTCCTAGAAAATTAATCTGTTTTATTGCAATTTCACCTTTTTGTTAGAAGTTGATCTATTTTGTTAAAAATTCAGTTTTTGCGGTAAAAATTGATCATTTTCATTGAAAATGTGGCTTTTTCGGGTAGAAAATTTATCTTTTTGGTCAGAATTTCGTCCCATTGGATAAAATTTCATTTTTTTTGGAGAAAAAGTTCATAATTTTCATTCAAATTCATTTTTCTGTTCAAAAATTAATTTTTTGATGGTTAAAATTAAATTAATAAAATAATGGTTAAAATGGTTACAAAATCATCTTTTTCTTAAAGATTTATCATTTTACTTCCATTTTTTTAAATTTATATTTTTTAGTTTCAAATTGAACTATTTCTTTAAAAATTAATTTTCTTAATTGAAAATGTAACTTCCTTTTTTGATGAAATATTTTTTGTTCCTATTCCCTCTATGGTCGTACATCTTTAAATGGACGCATTGAACGTGACCGAGTGTCAAACTAGCGCCCTTTATGAGGCCTTCTGTTTCCGGACTAATCGCGATACGCAGTGACAAGACTGTGTGAGCCTGTGTAGAGATTCTCTAGGTAGAGTCCTGCCGCAACTTCCCATTGTTTTGATTGGCTACGATTAAACCGGAACCAGAAGTGATGAAAAGCGCGCGACTTTTAAACCAAATTTCACTCTAAATGTACATTTGTCATGAATAAAATGAGGAAGAAGATAATATAATATATAAAAATGTCAAAACTTTATGAAATATGTGAAAATAGAAATATCGAGTAAAAGAACTATTCCATTTGGTGCTTAAAAGTTAGCTTTGTTAGTTGAAAATTTAGGTATTTTTTACTAAAATTCGTCTTTTTTAAAACAAAATTATTCATCTAAGGAAAATCTAACTATTTTGTTGAAATTTTGTTTTTTCGGTTGAAAATTCATTTTTTAAATTGAAAATCTTCAAGAAAGGTCCGCAAAAATTCGTAGTTTTGTACACGATCGGAAACTCATTCTTTGTTTGATTGAAAAGTAATATTTTCAAATGTTTATTAAATTATTCGACATTTGATGGAAAATTGATCTTTTATAGTCAAAAGTTCAATTATTTGGTTAAAAATCAATCTGTTTTGTCCAAGGTACATCATTTTGATTAAAGATGTATTTCTTTCGTTGGAAATTGATTTGTTTTCTAAAAAATTTGTCTTGCTTTGTTTGAAAACATTTTTAAACTGAATGTTTAACTATTTTATGTTTGATTTAAAATGTACCATTACAAAATTTAACTATTTTGTTGAAAATTCATTTACGTAGTTAGAGGCAAATGCGTCTTTTTTGGTGAAACATTAACATTCTTGACTAAATATTTATTTCCTTGGTTGAAAAGTCATCTACTTCCTGGAAAATTAATTTTAGGGATAAAAAATATTTTTTGTTTGTTTGTTAAAAACTGAACTAATTTGTTGGAAATTCTTTGTTTGATGTTTAAAAATAATTTACATAACTAAAAATCAACATGTTCCATTTTTGGTCGAAAATGAATATTCTTTTAGTAGAAAATTCAACTTATTAGTTAAAAATTAACGTATTTTGTAGAAAATTAATGTTTTTGGTTAAAACTTAATCTTTTTGCTTGCAAATTCGTCTTTTTTTGGTAGAAAATTAATCCTCTTAGTCTGTTTGATTTTTGGTTTAAAAGTAATCTTTTTTAGATACAAAGTTGGTAAAAAATGAATGTTCGTTTTTGAAAATTTATTTTGTTCAGTGAAAGTTTAATCATTTTCGTTAAAAATTTCTTTCTGTGCCATTAAAATTTATTTATTTAGTTGAAAATTTGTCTTTTGGATAGAAAAAAATCTTCTTCGTTGGAAATTCATCTTTATGTGTTATAAATTCAACTATTTAGTTAAAATTTCAGTTTTTTGGGTAAAGATTTACAATTTTCATTAAAAATATTTTTGTTTGGGTAGAAAATTGATCTTTCTGGTTAAAAATTTACACATTTTGTTAGAGATTTGTCTTTCTTGGTAAAAAGTTGATCTTTTTGGTTAGAATTTCAACCAATTTGTTACAAATTCATTTTTTTGTAGACAAAATTGAAAATTTTATTTTAAATTCATATTTTTCCTTGAAAATTTGGTAAAAATTGTTTCAGTCTATATTTTTGATTTTGAAATTAAACTTTTCGTTGGAAAATCGTCATTATCGGTTAAAAATTAATTTTCTACTATAGAAATGTACTATTTCACCTTTGGTTTAAAATATAAAATTTATATAATTTTTAGTTGAATATACGATTTTATAGATAGAAACTTAATTTTTTTGGTTGAAGGTTCATCATTTTACTAGCAATTTAGTTTTTCTTATTGACAATTTTATTTCGTAAATGAAAACATAAATATTCCATTCTGGGTTGAAAACGTAATTTTTTAAATTAAATACTCATGTATTTTGTTAAAAAATCTCTTTTTCGTAAAAAAATATTGTTCTTGGTTGCAAACTCGCATATTTGGTTAAAAGTAATTTTTATTGAAGATTCACAATCTTAATTTAAAGATCAATATTTTTCTTGAAATCTTATCTAAATCTAATTTGGTTTACTAAATTTGTTTTGGTTGGAAATATTAAGTCTCTCAACCAAAAATTTAACTATTCGATTTTATCAAAGGAAGGTCTTGTAGTTTTTGTCTACTGGCCCTATGTTTGAAATTGACTTATTCTAGTTGAAAATTCGTATTTTTTGGTAAAATAAGTTTTGTTCTGGATATTTTTTCTTATTTCTAAACACCACTAAACACATTCTCTAATGACACTTTCCAACTTTGCAGTTAATCTTTTTATTAAGCTACAGTCAACGTTTTATATTTTGTTACACTCTTTTTTTTATAATTTTCTTTTAGAAACTATACCTTTCTCACTCTGAGTTCGAATTTCGCGGCCGTTTATGTAAGTTCGATGGCGCCCAGTGGGCACAACATTTGGCGACGTCTTTACGACATCGTTACGACATCTTTAGGACATCTTTACGACATCCTATGTCCATGTCGTTATGGTGTCTTTACGATATAGTAAATAAGTCATATGATCTGACGATGTCTTTACGATATCGCAAAGGCACTGAAACGACATGGACATAGGATGTCTCAAAGTTATCGTAAAGATGTCGTAACGATGTCGTAAAGACGTCGCCAAACTTTGTGCCCACTGGGCGCCTCCTAACGATCGGTAAACTCTCCCATTCGAGTCTGAGCTTTTTTGGGGGAAGGGGGGGGGGGGAAGCCGCAGGGACTCCCTCGTAAAATTAATTTTTAAAATACATTCCCTAGCTTTTCGATAGATTCCAAAATTTTCAGGCATAGAAAATGATAAGAGTTCTTGGTCACGAAAGGTAGAAAAAGAGATAGAAAATTATTAAAATTGGCGATAGAGAAAGATAGCGTTCTAGGGATGCAAAATAACCCAATGGGCAGAAAATTTGGCGACGTCTTTACGACATCGTTAGGACATCCTTACGACAACTTTACGACAACCTATGTCCATGTCGTTAAGTCATCATTACAATATCGTAAATATGTCGTATGATCGGCCGATGTCTTTACGATATCGTAAAGACACTGTAACGACATGAACATGGGATGTCGTAAAGTTGTCGTAAAGATGTCGTAACGATGTCGTAAAGACGTTGCCAAATTTTGTGCCCACTGGGAACCTATTGAGACTTTTATTTTGATTGATTTTGTTTTTATTAATTCATCGGCTTGCAGGATGTGACGTTTCAAGGTCACGTAGTTCTTGAACAGGGATTTCGATGCTTTTTCTCAATTATTCTTTGTCTCAAAAATAAAGTAACAAAAAAATCTTCATAGACACTAAAATTTGCAGAATTTTATGCAGTAATTAATAATACATTATCTAGAAATCATGGAACAATCCTATTTATAGAACGGTAAATCTTTTTGTAAACACGAAATTTTAATGATGCTCTTAATGTTGACTTAGATCAGGAACGTGTAAAGCTGATTCTCGCAGTTATTTTTGCCTGTCTGGTTTTATTTTGCAGTCACCATTAGCCAGCCTCTGCTCAGAAATCATGGGAGGCTCAGACCTTGCTTCGTAGCCGCAGGCTGGCAATGTTGCTGATTTATGCAGATTGGCCGATGGCAAGGCTACAATTAAGATTTCATTTACCATCAGAATGGATCGCCCACCGCACGATGCCGAATAACATGTGTTCTATATAATAATGAATCCGGTTCTCCTGAGAGTTATATACAGGTTTCTCCTCTCAGTGATTATTATTAATTACTCAATTAATTCATTAGTTTCATCAAGGTTTGCGGCACCTTATAATTTACTGCACATTATTATTCATTCCTCATTATTAGATTATATCAGAATTTTCAGTCAATAAATATAATCATATCCCTTTTCAAATTTCCAATTACCCCAACTCTCGTAATAATCCTCCAAGGAATGTCTGATGTACTCAATCATGGTATTTTGTTAATTTGTAAATTCTTTACCGTCTGAAAATTTATTTTTATTGGAGTCGCTCGCATTCGGGTAGAAATTTGGTTAGGGGAGTGGAAAACTGCTAAAAACCAAAAATTTCGAGGGCAGTCGGACTAGAATGTTCCAAAATTATTTCTGTTCTTATTATTTTGAATAGACGTCATGCCACACCCCTTATTTTTAAAAGAGATTCCCGAAAAAATCCCAAAAGATTAATAAGGGTAAATTTTTATTTGCGGGAAAAAGAGATTCAAGTTTCTGGATAATAATTTTTGACTTTTTGTTTAACTCTCCTTTCCCTTTTCTTTGAAAATCGTACAATTGTGTTGATATATCTGTATAATAAATATTCTAAACAAAATACTTAAACCAAGTAATTAAATTTTCAACCAAGAAGATGATTTTTTACCAGAAAGAGTACTGTTCTACCAAAAAGCACGAATTTTTGACAAAAATGTTGCAGTCTAAAGCCTAAGGGATGAATTATCTATAAAAAGGTCAAACTTATCATCAAATATGTTATTTTGTAAGAAAAAAGTTAATTTTTTACCAAATAGATCATTGTTCATAAAAACGGTATAAATTTTAACTAAACGGTTGACTTTTCAACGAGAAATATGAATTTAAAAAAAGATTTAATTTTCCCCCCAATATTTTCCTTATTTACCAAACTGTTATGTTTTTCAACCAAAGCATATTTGTAAAAAACAAACAATTTTCATCTAAATAGTTAAATTTTCAACAAAAGAGCTGAATTTTCAAATAATATCTTGAATTTAAAAAAATGAATTTTCAGCAAAGAGTTTAAAATTGAACCAAAAAGATGACTTTTTAACAAAATAGTTGCATTTTCAAGAAAATAATACAATTTTTAAACAAATACTAGAATTTTGAACTAAACGAGATAAATCCTGAAGCAAAAATATAATAGTAGGCATGGGGGAAAAACGGTAAGTTTCTTAAAAACAGGGGAAAAAAAGAAGAATTAAAGAAAGATGGAAAAAGTGGGGCAGTCTTTCTTAATATTCGTAAACTTGGTTAAAATTTATCATTAATAAATGTAATTAGTATTAATTAAGTTCGTAAACTTATTTACGCCGACCCCCCCCCCCCCCCCCCCCCCCCCCCCCCCCGGCATTGTTACAAACGTTTTTGGCGTGACCTTCTGCCCCATTCAAATCGGTATTTGATCAGAGGAATGGAAAACTGCAGAAAACCCAAAATTTAAAGGGCGTCCGGACTAGGGCGGTCCAAAATCATACCTGTTGAATTTTATATTGAATAGATGGCATGAAACCCACTTACTTCAGTTTGTGAAGTTACGGAAAAAAAATTTCCTCCTAATTTTAAACTAATCGGTTGATATTTCAAGCAATTTTTTAATATTGTTTATTTAAAATGGAAAAAAAATAAACATCTTTTCAGATTCAAAAGGATCAACATTCATCAGTGGTGATTTTGAAAAAAAAAGGAAATAATTTTAGCAAGACCAAACTGAACGTAATTTTTATAGGCGTATTGCATTTTCATCAAATTAGTTGAACTTTCAACCAACATATATTTTATACCAAAAACGATAAATTTTCGATCTAAAAGATGAATTTTAAACAAAAATTAATTTTTAATTAAACAGTTGCTTTAAAAGCAAAATAGTTGAACTTTGAAGCAAATGTTACTATTTTCAACCAAATATTTAAATGTTTAACCATCAAGTTAAATTTGAAATCGCAAAAGGTGAATTTTTTAGAAGACAGTTGAATTTTCGACTAAGAAATATATTTATGAACCAAAAATAGAACTGCCCAATGTTTAGTTAAAAAAATTAATCTTCAGTAAAAAGAAAAACTAATTTTTAAATAGTTGAGTCATTAAGCTAAAAAATCAAAATTAAAGAAAAATTAATGACAAAAAAATGAGAAATCAACTAACCAAATCCCCTTTCTTCTATTTTTTATTTCTTTCGCCTTATTTATTTTTATAATAATTAAATCACAAAAACATAAATTTTGTAAAAAATAATTAAAAACGTTTCGGCACTCATACAGCACCCTTATCCAGGCAAAAAAATAAAATAAAAAAATTATAAATATTCGAGCAGGTAGGAACAGCATCGAAAGCACGATGCTTTCTTCGTTACACCTGAATTTTTGTCCAACAAAAGAAGACATTTTTTCCTCTTCTTTTTTTTAGAAAAATGTTGGTATTTTTTAAATTTCAGCATAAACATTTAATGGTGGTTGTCGAAATTTGGACGTTGCATTCTTGATTTTATTTTGAGGAATTCTGCACACTAAAAATCAAATTTTTAAGAAAACATTAGGATTTCAAACCAGAAAAGAAGAATTTTCAATCGCAAAGTTAATTTTGAATTACGAAAGATGAATTTTCAATCGAAAAGTTAATTTCAAATTACGAAAGATGAATTTTCAAAGAAATATTTCAATTTTCCACTTAAACAGACATATTTTCAACAAAAAATAGAATCTTTAAATTGGCAGTTGAAAAAATTATCTGTCAACAAAAAAAACGAATTATCAGCGAGTCGAATTTAACGAAAAAACACAAATTTTTAGGAAAATAGGTTAATCTTCATTTAAAATGATGAATTTTCAAGAAGTAGGATTATTTTTTTAACTAAATAGACGAATTTTAAACAAAATAAATTACTTTTCTACCAAATAAATAACATTTTAAAGTACAAAGAAAAAATTTTCAACCAAAATTATGAATTTTTGACGAAAAAGTTAAATTCTCAAACAAAAAAATTGATTTTTAACCAAGTAGTTGCTTTCTCAATCAACAAAATTATTGCTCAACAAAAAAAAGAGTTGCAAAGTGGTTTTTCAACCAAGAAGATTAATTTGAAACAAAAAAGATGAATTATTAACAAAATAAATGAGCTTTCAACCAAGTACTTAAAGTTTCAATTAAAAAAGATGCATTTTCAACCAGATAGTTGAATTTTAAACTAACCGAGATGAATTCCGATCCAAAAATATGATGTTTCAATTAAAAAAAATAAAAATTAAATAGAACAAATAAAAAACAATCAAAAGCGACGTAGAGCTGTACATCGACCTTAAGCGGCATGCCGTTGAACACGGCTTAAACACGACGTGGAGCGGCATGATATGGATGCGTCAATTTTTATTTACAAATAATTACACCCGGACTTTCCAATTCCAAAAAATACATAGTCTAATCTTTTAGACTTTCTTCTGAACCTTCTTGCCTGTTTCAACTAAACAAAAAAAAATCTGCCCGCTACGCGGTCACATCCTCGTCGCCTAGGGCGCGCAACTGTTGGTTCTGGCTCTTCGCGCTCGATATTGTATTTATCTCGCGCTTTACGCTCGATTATATATTAACCTCGCGCTACGCGCTCGGTCTTTGTAATTTCGCACATTCTTGCGCAAACATTTTAAAATTAAGACTCAAAACATCCACCACTGTAATTTTGTAATTGTGAATTCTCTTTCGTTAAAAGAGAGTTTGAGCGCACCTGGGGCATGCGACTGATGGCAACTGCACTCCGCACTTGGTCTTTGCATTTCTTCCACATTCGGGCACAGACCTTTTAAAATCAAAGGTGAACAGACCGACAACTGTAATTTTGTAATTTTGGATTCTCTTTTGTTAAAGCTCTTTTGGCTTTAACGAACGCATTCTCATCACGTATCTCGTGCATCGCACTCGATTTTGTCCAACATGTAAACTTTTCTATATTATACGTAATACTTTTTTTTATCAATTATAAGACATTTTCATGCAACTCTGTCTGGGATTACTTATTAAAAAATTGCAAAATAAAAAGCAAATTGTATTTATCATAATTATTTTTGTATTTGTTTCTTATTTTGCTTTAAATTGTACCTTGTGTCGTTTTTACAAACAAATTTAATATTTTTATTTTGAATGATATTTTTTACGACTAAAGAAAAAACTACGTGTCCTATCAAAAATTATAGCTCTTTTTTGGATGAACAATTTTTGTCTCATTTTTTTCGTAGCTCATATCGAAAAGTGATTCATTTTAAATTTGTAGTTCTTCCCAGGGCGCGAAATTTGAGCTTTTTTATTTTTTTCGTATCTTGCATAATTTGACCAAAAAATGAAATTTTTTAATTTTTCATTATTTTTGGTAAGATCAAATTTGGAATGTTCAACTTTTCGACCAAATTAAAAAAGTTGTTATCGTATTCCTGTAAGGATTTCAAAAAGCAAAGTTTTTCTTCTCTTGGCTTTTTTTTCAAATCATACGTTGTTTGGCTTAAAATGTTTATTTCAGTTTGTTTTTTTGGATTTTGAAAATGCTCTAACTCTGATAATTTTCTTTTTATAGAAAAAAGTCATGGGGATAAATTGTTTGAGCTTCTGAGTACTATAAACAATCATACATAGAATTTTTATATCTTGAAAAAATGTGGTTTCAAAACTTTTTTGTACGATTAAATTTGGAATTTTCAACTTTTTGACCAAATTGAAAATGTTGTTATTATAATTTTTTAGGGCTTTCAAAAAGCAAAGTTTCTCTTTTCTTGGCTTTTTTTCATATCATGCGTTGTTTGGCTTACAATGTTCATTTCAGTTTGTTTTTTTGGATTTTGAAAATGCTCTAACTCTGATAATTTTCTTTTTATAGAGAAAAGTCATGAGGATAAATTGCTTGAGTTTCTGAGTACTATAGACAACTGTAAATACAATTTTTAAATCTTAAAAAAATGTGGTTTCAAAATTTTTTGATACGATCAAATTTGGAATTTTTAACTTTTCGACCAAATTAAAAAAATTGTTATTGTAATCTTGTAGGGCTTTTAAAAAGTAATGTTTTTTTTCGCTTGACTTTTTTTCGTATGATGCGTTGTTTGGCTTAAAATGTTCATTTTAAGTAGTTTTTTTGGATTTTGAAAATGTTTTAACTCTGGTAATTTTTGATTTTTCGAAAAAAGTCCAAAGGATAAATTGTTCAACTTTTTGAATACTATAAATAACCAGACAGAGAATTTTGGAATTTAAAAAAAAGTGGTCTCAAAAATATTCAAAATTTGCCCACTTTTTGAATTTTTATCCAAAATGGCTGGCTAACGAACTTGACCTTTAGTTTAGGATACTAAACGAGTGTGCCAAAGGGCAATCTAATAGATTAATTTTTCCGAAAGTTATCGTGTTCACAGACAGACAGACATACAGACATATAAACAGACAGCGTCTCAAAACGTGAACATTTGACGAAAACTGCGGGCGTCAAATTTTACAAAAATCTAATATCTTCTCTGATGAGAATGTAATATAAAAACAAAAACGATCAAACGCGACAGAGAGCTGTACATCGACCAAAAGTGGCATGACGCTGTACACGGCCTAAACACGACGTGGAGCGGCATGGTATGGATGCGGTCGATTTTTATTCACAAATAATTACGCCAGGACTTTCCAAGTCCAAAAAAAAAAGATTCTCTAATCTTTTAGACTTTCTTTTAAACCTTCTTGCCTGTTTCAACTAAAAAAAAAACATTTATTTTGACGCCTACATTCCATAGAACTTAACGTCGCTTTTGATCACTCTATAATTTCAGGTTATGTAGTTAAGCATAGGACCTGGAGCTATATAATAACCAAACGCGACGTAGAGCAGTACAGCGATCAAAGCGACGCACAATGTTAAAAAAGCACATTTTTTAAACAAAAATTGACCGAAAGCGCAATTCTTAAAGGCTTTTGGTGTTTTTTAAATAAATGATCGTAAGGCTTCCAGGTATAACCAAAAACGGTGGATATTTTATTTCGACTTAACGAAAATTTGTTATAACAGCAAAGTTACAACTTTTTGCTACTAAACTTTCCCGTGGCACCATTTCTTCTAAGACTATCAAATTCATTAAAAAAGGTCATAAATCAATATAATACCTAACTCAAAATAATTTTCATTGGGTTAGATTATCCCAATGGGCACGAAATTTGGCGACATCCTTACGACATCGTTACGACAACTTTACGACATCATATGTCCATGTCGTTTCGGTGTCTTTACGATATCGTAAAGACATCGCCAGGTCATACGACTTATTTACGATATCGTAAAGACACCTTGACGACATTGACATAGAATGTCGTAAAGTTATCGTAAAGATGTCGTAACGATGTCGTAAGGACGTCGCCAAATTTCGTACCCATTGGGATGTGTACCTATATTGAATTGCCGACAAAAAAGGTGTCTGCTCTGAAAGTGGAAGAAGGATATAAGCAAAACCCCAATGTACGTATTACCTTCGAGCTATGTGCGATGAGCATCGGATGCCAATTTTCTTGATGATTAAAAAATATTTTTATGCTGTAAAATAAGACTTTTTCACTTTTTCATTATAATTATGCATAAAATAAATACATTTTTAAAAAAGAAACAGTTTTGTCACTTTATTTTGCACGCTGAAACTGATCTTATTCGTTTCAAAAGTTTCGTCTCAATTTTGCACATTAATCTTTAAAATGAATGTACTTTTTCAAAGCTCGCTATGAAAGTAATGTTTTCTTTAAAGTATACTATTTTGAGAGTACAACTCTGTAAGCTTTTTTGTTTTATCTCAAAAAGTAAATTTTTTATGAACTTTTTCATGAAACAAGTCAAATTTTTTTTTCTCACGTTCTTTCAACATGAAGAGTTTGAAATAAATAATAAAAAACTATTGGATTGTAAAGAAGAGACTTTAAATTGAGGTCTCGCCTCAGGATCAAGTAGATACGTCAAAAAGAAAGGGAAAAGGCAACAGTTTTTCCACAGCGGGGTCAATTGGACCCCATATGATCGTCCCGTTATTTTTTAGAGGTGTTACCTCAACGGGTTAAACAAACAAAAAATAATAAATAATTTAAAAATCGGCCATGACAATTTAATGCGAAAGTTTACTAACTTTCATTCAAAAAAAAGTTAAAATCGGATAATAATTGTATTCTGTACATCAATTTTTCAACGGACGTTTGTTTTGGCCCCACTGTGCGACGTAGCGCTGTACACCACTTAAGACTTTTGCCCGTTCAATGGAAATGGATTGTGTAATCTGTAAGGGTTTGGATTTTTATTTATTCTATTCTAAAAAACTGTCTTGCTAGTTTCAACTAAAAAAGAAACCATTTATTTCTACAGCTCCATTCTATACTGCTCTACGTCGCAATTGGTCGCTGTATAGTTCCAGGTTATGCGGTTAAGCATTTGACCTTGAATTGTATAGCGACCAAACCCGACATAGAGCTGTATGCCGACCAAAAGAGACGTGGCGCTGTATACAGCCTAAACACGACTTGGAGCGGTATGGTATAAAAGCTTCGATACATGGATCCTTCCTGTTCATATAATAAATATTCCATTGGAAAATGAATGTAAACGTTTAGCAATAAACATCGGCGCGGTTGTCTTGAGATGTGTTTTTTTGATCTACCGGTCCTGTGGTGCGACTAGAACTTACGAGACGGGATCGTTTATCGGTTCTCACCGCGGGTGCCGCAGTTTCTCTCGTGTTTCTTCTTTTTTCTTTTTTTCGGTCTTCGTTTGGTGCCGGTTGTCGATTCTGTTCTACCGGTTGATCTGCGAAATAGGAGATGAGGTCTGGCCATTTCCGAGGGAAAAATATTTTCTGATCTTGCATCATTCCTAGATTGTTCAATCAATTCCGTTGCGACTGGTTCCAGCCAGAATTCACCACCTTCGCTGTGAATGACACCTGCCTGAAACGAAAAACAATAGAAGTGATATAAAAAGTTGTTTTCAATTATAAAAAATTGTATGTATTGTAATTTTTGATGAAGACTTATTTATAGATCGTAGTAAATACTTCAGAATTTACAACAACAAAAAATCATAACAACAATTTTATGCGAAAATTAAAATTAATCTTTAAAATCTTTCCTACTTTTTCTAGTTCTGATTTTTTTCCACCAGATGGTGTATCGCAGTTTAATCATTGCTAATATTAAATTCAATTTAAAAATCTTTAAATTTCGAGTTAAGATGTTACAGGTTCAACAAAATTGGTAACATTTCAACCAAATAGTTCAATCTTCAAATGAAAAGTGAATTTTCAAACGAGAAGATTAATTTTTGACGAAAAAGTCAAATTTTTCACAAAATACATAATTTTTCAAAAAATATATGTTATTTTACCAACTGTATGATTTTTCAACTACAGAATATTATTTTTTAATTCAAAATCGACTTGAAAAATTTTTATTTGCAAAAATAAATTTAAAAAAAAGAACAAATTTCAAATAACATATCACAATCCTCAACCAAAACTGATTAATTTTAATCAAATAGTTGATTTTTAATCAAAAGAGATGAAATTTCAATTTTCATTAAAGCATTACAAAAAATTAACCAAAACCGATTAATTGTAATAAAACAGTTAAATATTAAAACGGAAAATATGAATTTTAAAGTAAGAAAATGTAAATTTTTAAAAAAGATGAAATAGCGAAATTTCCATTTTACAAAATAATTTTTTAACAAATAAAAAAAGAATTCTAAACAAAATAATTACATTTTAAATCAAAGGGATGAATTTTCAACTAAACGGATACATTTTTAACCAAGAAAATGAATTTTTAACAATGTAGTTCAAACTTCCCCTAAACAGTTGAATTTTCACCTCGAAAAAAAGATTCTTAGCCAATAAGAAAATATTTAAATATTCAACCATAGAAATAAATTTTTACCTAAAATGATAAATGTTTGACTACGAAAAATTAAATTTTTGAGAAAGTAGCTCAACTTTCGACGATATAATTCATTTTCAATCAAATTGTTGAATTTTCAAGCCAAAGAACGAATTTGATACAAAAACAGTCGAATTTTCAATAAAAAATACGAATTTTGAAGAAAAGTGTAAATTTTAAACGAATTAAATGCATTTTCTACCAAAAAGATTAAACTTCTAGCAAAAAATGCTTTTTTCAATAAAATAATTATATTTTCCACTGAAGAGATGAATTTTCTTCTTATATGATGAATTTTTAACTTTTTAGGATAAATTTTAAGTAAAAAAAATTAATGAAAAAAAAACTAATGCTGAAAAAAATAGTCACTTTTTGAACCACGAAGATGCTTTTTCAACTTGCATGATAAATCTTCAACAGGAATACTTAAATTTTCAGCAAAAAGTGAATTTTCATTAACATTTTTCAAACTATAATTTAATTAACTATAAAATAATTCAATTTTTAATCTTAAAAAAGAGGATTTTGAACCAAGAAGTTAAATTCTCAAAGAAGAGAATTACTTTTTGAACAAGAAAATGCATGTATTTTTAACAAAATGCATGAAATTTGAACCAAACATTCGATCTTCAAAAAAAATCTTAAATAAAAATGGAATAGTTCGAATTTTCTTTAAAAAAATTAATTCACAAAAAAAAAAGTAAAACGCATTTTTAACAAAGTATGTAAAATTGTACCCAAATTAATGATTTATTAACTAAAATGATAAATCTTGACTATAAAAATTGAATTTTTAATAAAGTATGTAGTTTAACTTTCGAGCAAATAATTAAATTTTCTACCAAATTGTGAATTTTTCCACCTAATATTAAATTTTGTACCATTTTGTTAAATTTTCGAACCGAAAATGCGAATTTTCTACGAAACAATTGAATATTCGACTCGAAAATTTTAATTTTTAACAAGAAATTTCATTCTGACACGATAAAGATTAACTTTCATATAAACAGTTGCCTCAAGAAATGATAAAATTGTACGTTTTGCAAAATAGTTATCAACCTATTTTATGCTCCAAAAATAGTGTTTCTTGTTTATTTTATTAGAAAATTTATATTTTTTATGTGTGTTTATTTCCTAAGTTTGTAAAGTTGTAGAAAAACATTTAATGTACATTTAATGTACTAAGTACTACAGGAAGAACTTTATTTGATTTCTGATGTTAAATTTCGCGGATTACTTGGTCCATCATTTCTGTTGAGAAACGAGAAAAAATCTACCTCGCCTGGATTTGAACCGGTAACCTGACTAGTCAAGAGTGGACCGTTACCCAATTACGCCACCGGTACCACAGTAGATTGTAACTTGTTTATTGTATTTTCAAAAGATGACGTGGGCCTGCTTTTTTGTAAGTTGTGAAATTTATAATAAATAATTCCAATTTGAATACATTCACCGATTAAAAATATAATTTAGAGTGTTGATAGGAAAAGTGAGGGAAAATGTAATAGGGTGTTAGGGGAAGCAAGGAAAAATTAAGAGATGTGAAAATTGGGAAGTTTGAGAAGGAAAAGTGAGGAGGAATGGGAAAAAAGAATAAAGTAAGTGAGGGAAAATAAGGGGAAAGAAGGCGGAGGAAATGAGGGAAAATAAGGGCAAAGGGAATACGGGAGCGAAAGAAAATGGGCGGGAGAGTATGGGAGATGAGGGGAAATGATGGCACGATGAGTATGGGAGGTGAAGAAAGAGAAAGTAGGGAAAGTATGGGATAATAGAGGAGGGGAAGTGAGGGGAAATCAACAGAGGGGACGTCGTGAGCGTTAGGAGATATGAGGGATGGAAAAGTGGAAGAAGTGAGGGAAAATGAAGGATTGAAACTAGGATACGCGAGGGGAAATAAAGAGATGGGAATCAGTTGAGGTGAGGGGAGGAAAAGTAATGGGAAATAAGAGAATGAAGACTTGAAAAAGTGGGTGGAATGTCAAAGAAGAGGGAGTAGGGAAAAAAAGGAAATATGAAAGGAGGGACCTTATTGAGAGCGATATAAGATAGGGTGGAAGGATATGAGAAATGAGGATAAATGATGACAGGAGAAGTATGGATAGTGAGAATATTAAGGAAAGGAAAATTAGAGAAAGTGGAGAAAAATCAAATGAGGGTAAATAAAGGGAGGAAATTGAGGAAAGCGTTGGAAAATGAAAAGATGGGCATCAGCAGAAGTAAGGGAAGGAAAATTGATAATAAATGAGGGAATAGAGAGTTAAGGAAGTAGGGGGATATAAACAGAGAGAAAGCAAGAGAAATGTGAAAAAATGAGAAGGGGAGTAGAGAAAGTGATAGAAAATGAAGGCGGAGGAGTATAAAAATTGAGGAGAAATAAGACGAGGGGCCGTAGTGAGTGCCATAGAAAATAGGACGGGAGATTATGAGAAATGAGATAAATAATTGCAGGATAAGTATGGGAAGTGAATGAAAAGGAATTAAGGGAAGTATGGGGAATTAGGGGGATAAGGGGAAATTCAAAGAGGGGAAGTAGTGGATGTAAGGAGACATTAAGGAACGAAAATAAGAGAAAGTGAAGAAAAATCAAGTGAGTGTAAATCAAGGGAGGGTAAATCATGGGATAAAATTGGGAGAAGCGAAGGAAAATAAAAAGATGGGAATTAACGGAAGTGAGAGAAGGGAAAGAGATAAGAAATGGGAATAGAGAGTTAAGAAAATGGGGGATATTAGCGACGAGAAAGTAGGAGAAATGAGGGAAAATAAAAGGAGGAGAGTAGCGGGAGTGATAGACATGTTGGCGAGGGGCAGGCGAGGGAAAAGGAAAGGATTGAAAGCAGTGGAAGTAAGGGGACGGAAAGTGATACGAAATGAGGGAATAGAGAGTTAAGGAAGTTAAGGAAGTGCAGGGAAATGAGGAGAGGGGAAGTAGTGCGAGTAAGAAGGAAAGTAGAGAAAGTAAAGGCAAAGAATGTGAGGGCAAGTAGAGTGAGTTACGGAGAATGAAGGAAGAAAAAAAGGGGAAGCGAGGGGAAATGAACTGATGGAAATCAAGGGCAGTGAGGGGAAGGAAAATGATAGGAAATGAGGAATATAGACTAGATTAAGTAAGGGGATGTAAGAGGAGAGGAAGTAGGAGAAATGTGGAGAAATAAGGGGAGGGGAAGTAGTGGGAGCGATAGAAAATGGGGCGGGAGAGCATGGGAAATAAGAGAAAATAATTTTAGGAGAAGTATGGGAAGTGAAGGAAGAGAGAGTAGGGATAATATGGGAAATTAGGTGAAAGGAAGAAGGAGAGTGTGCAGCGATCATTGAAGGGAGAGTAGGGGGAATGGGCGTGGAGGGGAAAGTAGGTAGAATGCAACACCTACTTTGACTAATTTTTTTGTTCCATTCAACAATTTCTAACAGATATGTACACAGAGGTCAGTAAAGCTCTTTTTGTCCAGGGGCGATTCCACTACGTTATGACTAGTTGCATTTAGGGATGGGCAATCCATTTACCTTTACGTAATCCAATTTCATTCGAATAGTGAGAAGTGATCGCGACAAATCAACATTCAAATTCAATTAGAATTTTGCTCTATAGCTGATCCTCTACTGCGAGCAATTTTTGAAAACTTTTTACTCGCATTTAATAATCAGGGCCTTACATTTTTTAAATTTTCAACTAAAAAAGATAAATTGTTCACTAAAAATGAAATAAATATACTCTGAGCACTAAAAATAATCTTTTAACCAAATACTTAACGGTTAAATTTTAAGATAAGACATTTATTTTTTAAAAAACCAACACAATAAATGGATTTTTAAACAAACAATTGAATTTTCAAATTGAAAAGATAAATTTTCAACTAAAAATTAAATAGTTAAATTTTCAAACCAAAATTAATTTTATACCCACACAAATTAAAGTTCCTACAAAATTAATTAATTTTGGACCAGATATTGAATTTTTGACGAAAAAAAATATTTTTATTTAGAAATTAAATAGCTTAATTTTTAAAAAAATGTTTAGACGACAAAAATAATAAAATAAAAGAGTTTTTAACCAAAATACTTGAATTTTTAACTAAAAAAAATGTTTAATTAAAAATTGAATAGTGAAATTTTTAATTAAAAATTTAACGGTTTTCTTAAAAATTCGTTTTTTTTTGTTAAAAATTGATTTTTTGCAGAATTTTTGCATGCTCGAATATTTTAACTTATTGTTAAAAAATGAACTGTTTCGTCGAAAAATTCGTCTTTCTCGACTAAAAATTAATATTTTTAAACTTAAAATGGAAAAATCTTCTTTCTCATAGTAAATTCATATCTTATAGTTAAAAATTAGTCTAAAATTAGTCTTTTTTGGTGGAAAATGAATTTTGTGAATTAAAAATTTAAATACTTTGTTGAAATTGGAACTAATTTGTTAAAAACTCATTAAGTTAAAGAGATATCTATATGTTTGAAAATTGAACTATATATTTTGTCTAATATTAGTTTTTATTTTATTACAAATAATTTTTTGAACTGCAAGTCTTTCATATTATATTATTTAAGTATATTCCACTATTGGTTAAAAATCGTCTTTTCGAATGAAAATTCAAGCACTTGGTTGAAATTTGAACTTCTTTGTTAAAAATTAATTTTGTTGTTGAAGATTTCTCGTTTCATTAAAAAATCAACTATTTTGTTAAAAATTTAATTAATTTCTTTAAAATGTATCAATTTTGTTAGAATTACATTTTTAGAAAAAAATTTACGCATTTGCTTAAAACTTCTTCTGAGAAATTAATCATTTTGGTTTGGAAATTTAACTATTGGGTTGAAAATACAACCATTTGGTTGAAAATTAAACTGTTTCATTGAAAATTGTATAACTTTTGTAAAAAATTCCAACTATAAGGTTTAAAATTATACTTTCGATTAAATAACACAGCCACACAAAAAAAAGTGTGCGGATCTGGTAACAAGACACACGAATTCCTATGGATTTTGGGGCGCTGAATTCAAATTCGGTATAAAAAATCACCCATCACGTCATGGTGATGGGTGATGCCAACAGAACCTGACCTCACCTAACCTGAATTAACTGAAATTTATTGAACTACACGTAAAGCTCTGAAAGCATATTTTCCCAGTAGCATATGTGTGCTACATCGAATGGGTCAACTCGAGTCTAACCTAGAAATAAATCTAACCTAGCCTAACCTAACCTAACCTCACGAAACACAATTAAACTGATTGTGTTGTCCCGTTGTGTTTGCGGTACCGTTTCATTCAGCTTCGGCTTAACCTACATAGAGGTTTAACCTATCGTAAACTAACAAAACCTGATCTAACATAACCTAGCCGAATGAAATTCAACCACACGTTTAGCTATGTAAGCGTACGGTTCTCAGTCTTAAATGTGTGCTATATTTAATAGGTTAACTCGATCTTCACCTACAAATAAATCTAACTTAACAGAACCTAACGAAATTTTGCTTAACGCAACACAACTTAACTTAAGTGTTCCCGTTGTAACACAATAAAATTCATTTCATTGTACTACATGTGGTTAAAAATTTAGACGCACATTACTCATTTGAAGAAACTTAGAACTACAAGTAGAATTAACCCCATTTTAATTAACCTAACAATGTTTGTATCAATTAAAATGTAGAACTGTAACTTAAACATGCAAATGAATAAAATTTTTATTCAAAATTTTTTTCTCTCTGCTTTTCTTAAACTTAAGGGATATATTTATACTATCTTTCGTGTTTACATTTTATCTTGCTTTTTATCGTAATTAAATTGATTTATAGACCTACTTCAGTCTATTTTCTGTCTGCCATAAAGTGTCCTTTTTTCTTCATTTATAGGTTAAGATCGAGTTAACCTATTAAATATAGCACACATTTAAGACTGAGAACCGTACGCTTACATAGCTACCCGTGTGGTTGATTTTCATTCGGTTAGGTTAGGTCAGATTTTGTTAGGTTAGGATAGGTTAAACCTCTATGTAGGTTAAGCCGAAGATGAATGAAACAGTACCGCAAACACAACGGGACAACACAATGAGTTTAATTGTGTTACGTAAAGTTAAGTTAGGTTAGGTTAGGTCAGGTTTTTTTAGGTTAGGATAGGTTTGACCTCTTTGCAGGTTAAGCCTAAGCTGATTCAAACGGTACCGCAAACACAACGGGACAACACAATCAGTTTAATTGTGTTTCGTGAGGTTAGGTTAGGTTAGGCTAGGTTAGATTTATTTCTAGGTTGGGCTCGAGTTGACCCATTCGATGTAGAACACATTTGGAACTGGGAAAATATGCTTCCAGAGCTTTACGTGCAGTTTAATAAATTTCTGTTCATTCAGGTTATGTGAGGTCAGGTTCTGTTGGGTGAAGTTATGTTAAATAAGTTTATATCCGGCAAGGGTTGATTCTTCACAGTTGTCGATATGTTTTTGAAGTGAAAATTTGCATCACTGGCATTATTTTGAAATCTATCTGCCTCAGCGCATGATTTTTCGTCATTTTTTGAGGTTATGGCTCAACCATGACGTGATGGGTGATTTTTGATACAGAATTTGAATTCAGCGCCCCAAAATCCATAGGAATACGTGTGTCTTGTTACCAGATCCGCACGCTTTTTTGTGTGGCTGTGTAATTAATAGTTTTTGTCTAAAAATTCAACTATTTTTTTTAATGTGTCTTTCTGGACTGAATTCAACTGCTTGTGATTTAAATTGAAAAGTTAATTACTGAAATGTCAAATATTACATGTTTGCCGAGAATTCATCTTTATGGTTAAATTCGTTTGTTTTTCATTTAAAATAAAAATATTCTTTTTAGTTGAAATATAAACTGTTATATTTTTCATTAAAAATTAAAATTTTTGAAGATTTTTTATTTGATTAAAAATTCAACTAATAGTTACATTTTTAACGAAGAGAAATAATTGTGTAGCAAAAAGACGAATTTTTAACAAAATAAATTCATTTTCAACCAAATAATTACAATTTGAACAAACAAAAATATTTAACTAAAAATGCAAGAGTTAACTTTTCGGCCAAAAAATTAATTTTAAACCAACAAAAAAAGATGAAATTTCCAATAAAATAGTAAAAATCTTCAAACAACACTGATCCATTTTAATAAAGCAGCTGAATTTTAAAACCGAAAGTTTAATTTTAAACTAAAAAATTTCAAATTCCCAAAAAGATAAAATATTAAAATTTCCAGGTTTTGTTGTAAAAAAATTTAGGTTTTTAAAATAATTTATATTTTATTTGTAATATTTGTTATAAAAAAAGTTTCAACAAAATAATTACATTTTTAATCAAAGGGATGAATTTTCAACTAAACGGATATATTTTTAACAACAAAAAAATGAATTTTTAACAATGTAGTTGAAACTGCAACTACTAGTTGGTTGTAATTTGAACTCGTTAAACAATAATTGTGTTGTAGAATATTAATTATTTGATCAAAAATGCAACTACTTTGTTAAAAATTTAATTAATTAGATGAATATTCACCTATTTTCTCGAAGAGTTCATTATTATGGCTTGGAAATTCAACTATTTGGTTGAAAATAAAACTATTTTTGGTTGAATTTTTTTTTTGTTTTTGCTTAAAAATTCGAATATTTGGTACAAAATTCTTCTTTGTAGGTAAAAATTTAACTTTTTTAAATGATCTCTTTTGTTCAGAAATTTAACTGTTTTATTGAAAATTCGTTTTTTTGGACTGAAAACTAATTTTTTTCTGAATAAGTTCATGCTTAAAAAATCATCTTTCTTGGTTGAAAATTTTGTTTTGTGTTTGATGTAAATTATGCTTAATTTAAAAACTCAAACATTTAAATGAAAATTCGTCTTTAAAAATCATCTTTTTGGTAGGAAATTCGTCTTTTTGTGTTTCAAGGTTTAGGGTTTCGTATCTAGCTCCTAAATCCCAACTTATAAATCCTATCCCTGACTCCAAACTCCTACCTCTAACTCTTTATTTGTAATTTCTAACTTCGTCCTAGCTATTAACTCTTACCCCTAACACTTGACACTTAACCCCTAACACCTAACGTCTAACCCCCTAACACCTAACACCTAATGTCTTACCCCCTAACACCTAAAATCTAACTTCCAACTACTACCCGTAACCCCTAACTGCTACCACCCAAATTGTACCCCTAACCCTTGACACTTAACCCCTAACACCTAATATCTAACCCCTAAAACCTAATTTCTAACCCCCTAACTCCTAACTCAGGGAACTAGGGGAATCGAGGGAAAATAAGGAGTAAAAGAAGTTGTAAGAGGGAGGGGAAGAGAACGTTGTAGCGTGGAAAAAAGAAGTAGGGGAATGCAATTGAGTAACCGTTCCGTTTACGCCGTCCGCTAGGGCAAGTGACTCTGGCCACATGTTTTATTTTTATGATAAAACTTGTTTAAGTTTATGGAAATCCATTATGCCTGACTTATGTATGTAATATATAAGTTAGCTTCTAAGGCTTGTTTCCTGTACGAGAGCTCTTCCCTTTTCTCTTTTTCCTTCACCCTCAGTTGTTTCCCGTTCGTCTAGAAAAACCTATTACCCTACCGTGATACGGTCGTTTCGTGTCACTGATACTCGTGTCCGATTAGCATAAGACAAAGCCAACAAAACCCACGGATAATATATAAAACTTTAAACTGGGATCAGGTATTTATGTGATTTTAGAAACAGTGAATGCTCGCTGAATTTTCGTTTTTGAACCCCTTAAATTTTATTTTGTTGAAACAATTTTTTAAACAATTAAATTACTTTTTATAGGTCTGCAATTGTTATAAACAAAATGATTGTCGAATTGAAAATTGAAAAAAACCATTGTTAATCAGAAAATGTACGCTAAACAACAAATGCCGTAATTGTTTTAAAAATAGTTGAAAAACAACAAAAAAACCGCGTCGAGATATTTTCGAAAAGAATGTTCGATTTTAAATCCGATAATTATTTTGTTTATAACAATGGCAGGACTATAAAAATTAATTTAATTTTTAAAAAAATTGTTTAAACAAACAAAAAACCGCATCGAGATTTTTCGGATACAAATCTCGAGGTGTTTTTATTTTTTTTACACAATTTTTAGTTTTTTAAAAGTTAATTACAAAAGGTTCAAATTCATATCCACAGGCAATTGACAAATGTACGCTAAGAAACAAATGTCGTAATTGTTTACAAAATGGTTTAAAAAAACGCATCGGGATAATTTCGAGAGGAATGTAATGGTTTTTAAAAATTTTTCAAATTGGCACTAATTTTGTTTAAAACAATCGCAGAACTATAAAAAGCAATGTAATTGTTTAAAAAATGGTTTAAACAAAAAAAAACGCATCAAGATTTTTCGGGCATAAAGATAGGGGTGTTTTATTAGTTTTTTAAAAATAATTACACAATTTTTAAATCCATAGCTGTCGCAAACTTCAAGGTCATTTTTTTCAGTCAGTCGGCCAGACGCTCGGACGCAGAGTGGGAAAAAAATGACTTTCTTGGATCAAAATAACGTACAGTTCACAAATATTGACCGATTTTGACAAGAAAATTGAAAAAGAAATTTATAAAAGAAATTATCACATAGCAAGAAATTAAAAAAAAAACGATATAATTATAAAAAGTTTCCTTCGAAATTATTATTGTTAATATTATAAGCAAATTTAATAAACAAGTGAATTATTCGGGCATTTTTCAGTAAACAATTTTCTTTAAAGCCAGGCTTTTCAGTGAGGAACTTCATGATAATCTCCGAAAAATGAATAATTTATTGATCAATTTTATGACCTTTTTAAACAATTTGAATAAAAAATGCATTATTGGGGTATCTGTCGACGTAGCAATTTTTTTTCGATGTCATTTCACAAATTATTTACTTTTCTAAATTTATCATAAGGTTCCTACTTAAATAAAAATGACATCGAGAAAAACGATTTTTCCTTTCGAAAAATGGCTGATTAATGAATTTTTTTATAAATTTGTTTATGATATTAACAATAATATCAAGAAGAAATTTTTTTTCATTATATTGTTTTTATCTAAATTGCTTGCTTCAACTTTAAAAAAACGTAAAATTATGAAAAATCATAAAAAAAACATTCGAACAACAAATAATTTGTTTATGAAAATTTGGTTTATTTATTATATAACATTGAAATATCTTCAAATAAAATTATTCTATGAAACTTGGGCGATTTCAACAATTTTCATCTTTTTGGCGAGCACCGGGTACGTCAAATAGAAAAAATGATAATTTTCGGCGACATATTTATTTATTTGTAAAAAAATTGAATGCCTACTTTAAACACTAGGGTTGACAATTCTCTTACAAATTTTATGAGCTTTATTTTTCATTCATTTTATTTTACTGAAAAAGATGAATTTTGAACCAGAAATGAAAGAATTAAATTTTTAGTTAAAACAATTAAGTTTCAACCCAGCAAAAAAGGAAGTTTAAACAAAATTTTAATTTGAAAGCAGCATGAAGAATCTCCGATTAAAGAGTAAATTAAAATTCAATAAAAAGTCTGATTATTGATATCTTTAGCAAAAAATATTTTAAAAATAAACAACAGTTAAATTAAAGCAAAACATACAAAATTTCAAAATTATAGTAAAATGTTTAACTAAAGATGAAATAATTTAATTTTGAATTATTAAATTAGATTTTTCAACAAAGTTAATGAACTTCAAACTGTTTTAAATTTTCAGTTTGAACAAATATTTCTTAACGGAAGAAGCATGAATTTTTAACAACGTAGTTCAATTTTCAACCCAAAAATTAATTTTGAGCTAAAATTATGAGTTTTAAATTTTTAACTTGAAACATTAATTTTTAATCCAAAATAAAACAGTTTAACTTTTACTACTAAAATTTATTTTCAGCCAAATAAAATTAATTTTCGACCAAACAAATGAAGTTTGAAATGAAATTTTGAAATGAAGAGAATGAAATTTTCAAAGAAGAAAATTTTTTTAGGAAAAATAAAATAGTTCAGTGTTTGGTTAAAAAATTTATTTTTAACAAAAACGACGTCTTCTCAACAAAATAAATAAATTTTCTACTAAAAATAATAAATTTCCAAGTAAAAATGTGAATATACTTTTTCAGTTAGAAAAATTATTTCTTCACTAAAAAAAATAATTTTAAACAAAACTAGAACTTCTAAATTGAAAATTGTTTAATTAATTAATAATTCTTGCAAATTTACAAAGCAACATAGAAAAAGAGTCATCGAAAATATATTCTTAGTGAACTTCATAAAGAAATCAAGTCTCTTCGTTTAAAAACAGCCAAACTCTGAATATGTTAATGAAAATTGTTAAAATAATAAAAAAATTATTGTATATTTTTAAAGCATCGTAGACAAGATTGATTGTAATTGCATCCTTTGTTGATTCACTAAACTTATTGACGCTATTCGTTGAAAAATGGCCAAGATCTCAATTCGTTCACAAAAATTGTTTAAATAATTAATACATTTTTAAAATTTGTGAAACATCATACAAAAAAGTCATTAGAAAAATGTACTTCGTTAATTCTGTAAAAAGACTTAGCCTAACCATAAAAAAACTCTGAATTTGTTGATTCGTAAACAAATTCTGCCTATTCGTTAAAAATTAGCCAAACTCTTAATATTTCTATGGAAATTATTGAAATAATTAATTATTATTGTAAATTTGCAAAGTAAAGCAAAAAAGGCTTACTGGAAATACATTATGTTTGGTTCCATACAAAAATTGAGGTCAATCGTTGAAAAATGGCCAAACTCTTAATTTGTTCAAATAATTAATAATTCTTGTAAATTTACATTCAATCAAATTACTGGTTATATTTTCGATAGAGGGTTCAATTACAGTGGAAATTACGTAAAAAATATATTGGAGAGAAAAAATAAGTCAAGAATATCTTGAAAATGCAGAAAATCTTTCAATTGAACAGATTAATAAAGTACTGAAAATTAATTAAAAGGAAAGTTTTTACCATTATAAAATATTCCCATATACATTTATAAATATTTTCTTATATCAAAGAAATTGTTTGAAACGTTCAAATTGTTTTGATTTTGAAATAAACAATAGCCAAACTCTGAATGTTTATAGAAATTGTTTAAGGAACTAATATGAGACATTCTTAGTTAACTCTATAAAAAACTGAGAATTTTCATTAAAAAATATCCAAACTCTGATCTTCCTTATGTAAATTGTTTAAATAATTCACAATTATTGATAATTCAAACAGTTTCGTAGCGGGGAGTAATCGTAAATACACTCTCAATTAACTTCGTAAACAAATTGAGGCTGTTTATTTGAAAACATCAAAACTCTGATTTTGTTTATGAAAACTGTTAAAATAATTAATATTTATTGTAAATTTGAAAAGTTTTATAGCGAAGAGTAATCGCAAAGACATTTTTCGTTCATTTCGTAAACAAATTGAGATTGTCCATTTAAAAATACACAAACTCTTATTTTGTTTATGTAAATTGTTTACGTAATTAATAATTATGATCGATTTCAAAAATTGCATACCGAAGAGTAATCGCAAAGACATTCTTAGTTAACAAACATAAATTTTCAATGAAACAGTTCAATTTCATACCAAACAGATTAATTTTCAACAACAAAGACAAAGTTTCAACCAAAAATGAAATAGTTAGTCTTTTGGGTTTAAACTTCAACAATTTGTTAGAAAATCTTTGGTGTAAAATTAAACTATTTAGTTGAAAATTAACTTATTTTTTAAAAATTCGTCTTTTGGCTTTAAAACTCATAGATTTGGTTAAAAATTAACTTTTTTGTTTAAAATTCATATTTTTTGTTGAAAATTTAACTATTTGATAGAAAATTCACTTCTTAATTGAAGAAGCATATATACAGTTTTAAAATTATACTTTTTTTTAGATAACTCCTCTTTCTCGCTACAAAATTGGTCTTTTTGGTTAGAAAATTAATAATTTTCGTTAAAAATTTATCTTTTTGGTTAAGGATTCAACTATTTGGTTAGAAATTAATCTTCTCTGGTAGAAAAATCTGCCACTTAGTTAAAACTGCACTATTTCCTTGAAAATGTATCGTTGTAAATTTTACCCTCTTGGTTGAAAATTCAACTTTTTCATGAAAATTACTTTTTTGTTTGGTTGTAGATTAATTTTTTATATGTAAATTTATTCTTCATATGTTGTAAAATGAACTGATAAAAAATTTATGTATTTTTTTAAAATTCCTCTTAATAGTTAAAAAATAATTTTGCTTGTTCAAAACTCTTTTTTTGTTGTTGTTAAAGATTTACATATTTGGTTAAAAATTGATCTTGTTTCGTTGAATTCAATTTGTTACAAATTCGTGATTTTTTGTTAATTATTAATTTTTCAAACTGAATGTTTGAATTAGTAAGATTAAATAAACTTCCAAAATCAAAGATTAGTTTTAAATTTCGCATGAAGTTTGAACAAAAAGTTTTTACAACAAAAAATTTTTTTCAACAATCAAATTAAAGATCATTTCTAAGTTTTTCGAGTAATTTTTTGAGTTTAACAAAAATTCAGGTCATTGCCAGTCTCTTAAATTATTTTTTTTGTGATTAAAAAATTCCAAGCCGTTTCCAGGATTCCAGGTCAAATATATTGTTATCGTCCTCCATATTGATAGCATAAAACAAATTCTAGAAATAAATTATTATTACCATACGCTCTGATTGTACGACCAACAAGAAATTTAATGGGTGGTCGTAAGCGTGACAAGTTAACGCCCGAGTTTCACTAGAAGTTTACCGCATTTTTAATGCTTGGAGAATTACAATAAATAAAATAAATATAATTTTAGCCTACACTATTCATTTGATTTGGATTTTTTTTTGAAGATTTGAAAATATAAAATTGATTTGTACGTTTCGATTTATGATAAACGAGGCTAATTTGTTATTTAACAATAACAACATTTTCTTGTATTTTGAGATGTACCATTTTTTAAAAAGATTTTCATATTAATCAAGATAGGTTTTATATCTATGTTAAGACTATAGAGAAATAATTCTTTGTCTGTGAGAATATTAAAAAAAATTCTATTGCGATATAAACAAATTAATGAACAAAAGTTATTTTTTGGAGATTGCCAATATTTAGCTCATTAAATTCCAGGGTTTTGATATTAAAAGTATATGGCCTTAAACTTTCATGACAATTAAGTGAAAATATATGCGAATTCGTAATTTTAAAAACAATTTTCATAACCAAATTCAGAGTTTGGCTATTTTTCAACAAATCGGCTTAACTTTTTTCTAAATCAACTAAGAATGTCTTTGCGATAACTCTTTGCTATAATTCTTTGAAAATGTATAAGAATGATCTATTATTTAAACAATTTCAATAGACAAATGCAGAGTTTAGCTGTTTTTCAACAAAAACGCTGAATTTTTGTTGATAAAAAATATTAAAAATATCTTTTCTATGACATTTTGCTATGGTAATTTGCAAATTCACAAGATTTATTAATTATTTAATGAATTTTCATAAACAAATTCTTAGTTTGGCTCTTTTTCAACGAATATTTTTAACATTTGTTCACGGAATGGCCTAAGAAGATTTTTCCGATGACTTTTTGTTATGTTTCCTGTCACTTTTTGCTATGATGATTTTCAAATTTACCAGAGTTATTAATTATTTAATCTATTTTCATAAACAAATGCACTAATAATGTTTTTCCGATAACTCTTTGCTATGATTCTCTCTAAATTAATAAAAAATTCTTTATTTAAAAAATTTGTATAACAAAATTCAGAGTTTGACTATTTTTCAACATATATACTTAATTTTGGTTTACAGAAACGACTAAAAATGGCTTTCCGATGAATTTTTGCTAGGATACTTTTCAAATTCACAACAACTATTAATTGATTATTCAAAAAATCGAATTCATCAAAAAGAAATTATTAGTTGATTTCGTACAAATTAAGCTTGTTTTGTTAAAAAATACCCTAAAATATCAATTTGTAGGTGAAAACGTTTTAAATAATAAAAAATTATTGTTAATTTTCAAGTTGTCATAACAAAAAGTCATCGAAAAAATATTCTCAGTTGATTTAGTAAAAGAAATTGAGCTTATTCTTGAAAAATTAATTGAGTTCTAAATTTGTTTATATACTATACATCTTCATTTTTATATAGTTTAAATAATTAATAATTATTAAAAACGTGTTAATTATCGTTGCAAAGAGTTATCAAAAAGAGGTTCTCATTTAATACCGTAAATGATTAAACATATTTATTGAAAAATAGCCAAACTCTAAATTTCTTCATAAAATTTGTTTAAATAATCAATAATTCTTGTAAATTTGCAAATTTACAGATAAAAAAACATTGAAACGATATTCTTAGTTGACTTTGTAAACAAATTGAGCGTATTCATTGAAAAATAGCCAAACTCTAAATTTGCTTAAGAAAATTGTTTAAACAATAATTAATAATTCTAGAAAGTTTGCTAATAATACTACTAAAAAAATATCGGAAAGACGCTTTTCTATAATTTTGTTAAACATTTGAGTCTATTTAATGAAAAAAAGCCAAACTCTTAATTTGTTCACGAAAATTGTTTAAATAATTAATAATTCTAGAAAGTTTGTTAATTATACTACTAAAGATTTAGTGAAAAGGCGATCTTGTCTAATTTCGTTAAAAAATTGAGTCTATTCATTCAAAAATAGCCAACCTCTAAATTTCTTCATAAAATTTGTTTTAGTAATCCATAATTCTTGTGAATTTGCAAATTTACAGAGAAAAAAAAATTCAACCGATATTCTCAGTTGATTTTGTAAAAAAATTTAACGTATTCATTGAAAAATAGCCAAACTCTGAATTTGCTTACCAAAATTGTTTAAATAATAATTAATAATTCTAGAAAGTTTGCTAATAATACTACTAAAGATTTATCGGAAAGACGCTTTTGTATATTTTCGTTAAACATTTGAGTCTATTTAATGAAAAATAGA
>NC_046657.1:150556027-150559585 GCF_010883055.1 Belonocnema kinseyi
AGCTTCTGAAAATTGTTTAAATAATCAATAATTCTAGAAAGTTTGCTAATAATACTACTAAAGATTTATCGGAAAGACGCTTTTGTATATTTTCGTTAAACACTTGAGTCTATTTAATGAAAAATAGACAAACTCTTAATTTGTTCATAAAAAATGTTTAAACCAACAATAATTCTGTGAATTTGCAAATTTACAGACAAAAAAAACATCGAAACAATATTCTTAGTTAAAAATTGAGCCTATTTATTAAAAAACAGCGATACTCTGAATTAGCTTCTGAAAATTGTTTAAATAATTAATAATTCTAGAAAGTTTACTAATAATACTACTAAAGATTTAGTAAAAAGCCGATCTTGTCTAATTCCGTAAAAAAATTAAGTCTCTTCATTGAAAAATAGACACATTCTGAATTTCCTAATATTAATTGTTTAAATATTCAATATTTCTTATGGACTTGCAAATTAACAGAGAAAAAAAATATCGAAACGATATTCTTACTTGATTCTGTAAAAAAATGAGCTTATTCATTGAAAAATAGCCAAATTCTGAATTTTCTTAAGAAAATTGTTTAAATAATTAATCATTCTGGAAAAATTGCTAATGATACTAGCAAAGATTAATCGAAAAAACGCTCTTATCTGATTCCGTAAAACATTTGAGCCTATTCAATGAAAAATATCCCAACTCTTAATTTGTTTATAAAAATTGTTTAAGTAATCAATAATTCTTGTGAGTTTGCAAATTGACAGAAAAAAATCATCAAAACGATGATTTTGTAAAAAAATTGAGCTTATTCACCGAAAAATAGCCAAACTCTGAATTTTCTTACGAAAATTGTTTAAATAATAATTAATAATTCTAGAAAGTTTGCTAATAATACTACTAAAGATTTATCGAAAAGACGCTCCTGTCTATGTCCGTAAAACATTTGAGCCTATTTAATGAAAAATATCCAAACTCCTAATTTGTTTATAAAAATTGTTTAAATAATCAATGATTCTTGTGAATTTGCAAATTAAAAGAAAAAATTCATCAAAACGATATGATATTCTTAGTTGATTCAGTAAAATAAATTAAGCCTTTTCCCTTAAGAATAGCCAAACTGTGAATTTGTTTATAACGTAAAACAAAAATTTTTTTGGACTATTTTCTCTAACTGAAAATTATTTAACGGTAGTTTCAGCTCAAATATAAGACATATTTAAAAACTGAAAATTTAAAAAAATGACACTTAAGAAATTTAAAAAGTAATTTTAATTTTCTTGTTTAATGAAAAATTAACCAGATTTTTTGGTTAAAAATACAATGTAGCCTACAAATATGAACCGATTTGAATTTCTTCAAAAAAAATCCAATTCCGAAAAGAATTGTCTACGTCAATTTTTGAAAACTTCCTTTTTTTTATAAATAAAGCACTGTATATAAAATTATTTGTTTAGAAAAATTATAGTTGTTATTCTTTAACAAATATATTTGAACTTTATTACTTTTAAGAATGCCTTTAGTAATTTAAGAAATTAAGGTAAATTCTAATCTGTAAAATCTTAAATTGAAATATTTATGACAACAATTGTTTATAATATTGATTATTGTTAATTGTTAAGAGACTTTCTTGAGTGAAAATTACTTTGACAACTTGAAGTCGTATTAGCGAAAATGAAAATTTACACTGTAAGTTAAGATACTTGACCATTTATTTATTGAATTTGTTTGAAACAACTAAAATATTCAATAAATGAACTATTTGTATTCAGTGAGAAATAAAATATCATAAATAATTATTATATATACAAGTAAAAAGTGCAGCATTCCGAATTTTACGGTTGTTTAAAATTAAAGTCACTTTATCTTAAAAATAAATTGAAAATCGAATCGAAATTTGGTTAACGTCATACAGTGGCATAAATATTACTCGAAATAATAAATGAAATTAATAAATAATAAATATATTTATATAATATCAACAAAAGTGTAAAAGGAATCCGTGCCATCTCTGGATTTCTCTTAGCAAATAATATTTTATTTCACTCGACACTTTGAATTGCGAAGACCTAATTGGTAAATAAGTGCGGTATAATTGGATGAATAATTTGTTAATTAAAAAGCCACTTCATCTCACAAAGTCAGCTTCCTCTTCGTCGGAACGAGAAAAAAAAAGAAAAGCAGTTTAAGCACAAAAGGTGGCCTTTCGGCGAAGAACCCGATCAACCACAAATATAGTCGGATCACGGTTTTAATAAAAAGGTTAATTAAGAACATAATCAATTTCATTATGTCTGTTAGACAGAGACTGAAAATATGGGGTTTAATAACCGTGCGTCGGATAATGCGAATAAGTGGCTATAACAGATATTAACCGGTAGTTTCTGCGCTAAACTTCTCTCAAAAAAGCAATTCACTGTAAGATTTAGTATGCGCTGGATGGTCTCTATGAAGGAGCAAATCTTTAAATGAAATTTTAAGTTTAGCACGCCCTCTTTCATTTGATTTATGAGATATTTAAAAATAAGCTTCTCATAAAGTCCTTTTAATAATTTATACAATCTTAACTCGGGAATTATTTTTGGTTTGCTAAAGTTACTGTGTGTGGTTATAATAGATTGACGACTCAATTTTACTGCTACAAGTCGTGTTTAGGCGATGTGCAGCGTCACGTTGCGTTGGGTTGTATACAGCTCTACGTCGCGTTTGGATTCACTGCAAGATTTGGTGTCCGTTCAATAGTCTCTACAAAGTAGCAAATCTTCAAATTAAATTTTAAGTCTAGGACGCCCTCTTTTATTTAATTTATGAAATTTTCTCAAATAAGCTGCTCATGAAGTCCTGTTTTTGATTTTCTACAATCTTTACGTGGAAATTATTTTTCGGTAGCTAAACTTGCTGTAGGTGGTTATAATAGATCAACGACTCAATTTTATAATGCTATAAGTCGTGTTTAGGCGATACACAGTGTCATGTTGCGTTTGGCCTGTGTACAGCTCTACGTCGTGTTTGGATTCACTGCAAGATTTGGTGTCCGTTAGATGGTCTCTACGAAGTAGCAAATTTTCAAATTAAATTTTTAGTTTAGTACGCCCTCTTTTAGTTGATTTATGATATACGTTAAAATAAGCTTCTCATAAAGACCTTTTTATAATTTATACAACCTTTACTTGGAAATTATTTTTTGGTACGAGGGTAGTTCAATAAGTCCTTAGAATGACCAACAGATGGCGCGCGAATCGCTCCAAATCATCTGTTTTCAGTCAGCACCACTCCCGACTAGATATATGGTGCAGTCACAGTCCACATCTTCTGAGTTTACGTGTTTTTATAACCAATTGAAAAAAAAATTGTTCGTTAAGAAAAATGAAAAAACGATTTCAGAGCGGTAATCAAATATTTTCATTTAAAGGGTTTAACTCCATATGAGATAAAAAATGAATTGGACTCAGTTCATGGCACATCTGCACCTGACTTAGCAACGGTTTATAACTGGGTAAATGAATTTAAGCGTGTTCGTACATCAATAAGTGACGAACCACGTTCAGGAAGGCCCGTAGAAGCAAGTACTCCCGA
>NC_046657.1:150559685-150570512 GCF_010883055.1 Belonocnema kinseyi
GCTCCAAGGAGATTATGTTGAAAAATAAAAAAAAATTTACCCAAAAAAAATTGTTTTTATACTTCATTCTAAGGACTTATTGAACTACCCTCGTACATAAAATCTCTGCAGGTCGTTATAATAGAATGATGAGTCAATTTTATACTGCTACACACCGTGATTAGGCGATATGCAGCGTCATGTGGTGTTTGTCCTGTGTGCAGCTCTACGTCGCGTTTGGATTCACTGCTCATGAAGTTCTTTTTATAATATATACAACCTTACTCGGAAATTATTTTTTGGTGGCTAAAATCACTGTAGGTGGTTTTAATAGATTTACGATTCAATTTTATACTGCTTAACGTCGTGTTTAGGCGATGTACAGCATCATGTCGCGTTTGGTCTGCGTACAGCTCTACGTCGCGTTCGTATTGACTGCAAGATTTAGAGCACGTGCGATGGTGTCTACAAAGTAGCAAATCTTCAAATTAAATTTTAAGTTTAGCACGTCTTTTTTTAGCTGTTTCATGAGCTATTTTTAAATAAGCTCCAATGATTCGATTAGAGAAGAAAAGACAATGCTTATATTCAAAGACTAAAATAGCTTTAAGTGGTTCTAATAGATCGATACAAAAGAGCTGGAGCGATATCGAGACTAAACACGACGTAGAGCTGAACGACGTCTAAAATCGACGTTGAACAATAAGGAAGGGATGCGTAGATATATTAAACGATAGTTTCTGCGCTAAACTCCTATAAAAAAAATTACTGCAATATTTAGAATATGTTGGATGATCTCTATGAACGAGAAAATTTTCTAATAACATTTTAAGTTGAGTACGTCCTCTTTCAGTTAATTTATAAGATAGCTTCAAATAAGCTTCTCCTAAAGTCCTTTTTTTATTTTCTACCACCTTTACACGGAAATTATTTTTTCTTAGCTAAAATCGCTTTTGGTGGCTATAACAGATCGACGACTCAATTTTATACTACTTCACGTCGTGTGCAGGCGATGTACAGCGTCACTTAGCCTTTGTCTGTGTACAGCTCTACGTCGCGTTTGGATTCACTTGGTTGCTGTATAGTTTCTGATCCTATGTTTAAGTATAGGATCTGTAGCGATGCAGGGAACGAAAGTGAAATAAAGCTGCACATCGATCAAACGCGACGTGAAACTTTACAGCGCATAAACACGACGTAGCGCAGTAAGGAAGGGAAGCACTACGTCGTTTTCAGGCGGTATACAGCTCCACGTCGCGTTTGATCGGCATACCGGTTGACCTGAAGCAATAGAAATACCAAACTGCGACGTGAAGCTGTACACCGGCCAAACGTAACGTGACGCTGTAAACCGACGATGACTGATGAAAAAAGCGATTTACTGCAAGGTTTGGTTAATTTACAGCTTTACGTTGCGTACGGTCGCTCTTTAGCTCCACATGCTGTATTCTGCAAAGGACCTGAAGCGATAAAACAACCGAATATGACGTAGAGCTGTACACCGATCGAATACGATGTGGCACTGCACAACGCCTACACGCGACGTGGAACGGTATAAAAGGGAAACGTCGTTATATTGACTAGTAGTTTCTGTGCTAAATTCCGATAAAAAAAGGCGATTCACTTAAAGTATACGTCGAAATGAGCAAGCCTTCTAATGAATCGTTTAATAAATGGCCCTCTAACAAAATTTTAGTTGATTTATGAAATATCAAAAAATAAACTCCAAGGTTTCTAATGAAGAAGAGAGGACAATGTGTATTTTTGAAGGTATGGGCATTCAAGCTGGATAATAGGCTGCGTCATGAAATAGGCACCTACTTTCTAGATTGCTCTTCGCCGTATTTAGGCGGTGTACAGGTCCACGTCGTGTTTGACAGGATTACAGCTCTATATCGCGATTATTCGTTGTACACCGAGCAAACGCTACGTTGCTCTATGCATTGCCTAAACATTGACTATTATTATAATTTTTAATTGTTTAAACAATTATTCCAAATAAATTAAATAAATAGACGCTATTAGATACAGAAAAGGCTTTCTGTAGCAGAATTGTTTCTCTTACCCTCAATAATATTACTTCAACGGGATTTATTGACATTTAACATTTTTAATTGTTGTAAACAACTATTGAAACAAATTCATACAATAGGCCCTTTCAAAATTGATGGTCTCTGATAGAAAGAAAAAAATTGTTCAAAAAATTTTCATTTCTAAACACAGTCTTAAAGAAAGAGTTTTGTCTTTAGGATTTAATCGTTTTAAAAAAGAAATTACGAAGAAAAGGAAAATTCTCTATTTTAAAAATCGTCTCGTCGTGGGAATATTTTCTTGAGTATGAAGTAAATAAATCTGATAATTTAAAAACAATGAAAAATGATTAATTAAACAAAATTCCAAAGCGTTTATGGAAAACACTACTATTTTTACTAATTCGAATTGAATTGTTTATTTAGGAATGTTCAGCAGTTACCTCCAGATGAAAAATAAGCATCATTAAAAATTATTTCTAAAAAGGATGAAATGATCCTCATACTTAATCGTAACTAACTTTGGAAGATAATTGAAGAAAAACTTTTTTAAAAAAATATTTTATGTGAAAATATTTCATTTAATAATAGTGATGTATATGAAAAATTTTTCCTTAAAAAAATGAATTTTTAAAAAAATTATCTTTGAAAATGTGTTTTAAATCATTTGAGATGCTTAATTATTTTCTAAACTTGTTGAATATACTTACCAGAAAATTTTAATAAATTACCAGAAAAATTTCATAAATTTCTAGAAATCTATAATAATGTTTCAAATGAAATTTCGGGTTATTTATGGTAAGTTACCATATTTACCTGTAAAATTACCGTAAATGACCGCAAATTTAATTAATTTCGGGAAATTTATAGAAATTTTTAAATTGAATTTTGGGCAATGTATGGTAATTTACCATAAATTGCCTGTAATTTTACGATAAATTACCAAAAATTTCCGAAAATTTATAAAAATGTTTAAAGTTTAATTTTTAAATTGAATTTTGGTTAGTTTATTTTAAGCTTCCATAAAGGACATGTAATATTACCAAAAATTACAACAAAATTTAATGAATTTCCGAAAATTTATAAAAATGTTTCAAATGAAATTTTGGGTTATTTATGGTAAGTTACCATATTTACCTGTCACATTACCATAAATTACCGAAAATTGCTATAAATTTACGACACTTTATAAAAAATTTAAATCGAATTTTTGGGAAAATATTGGTAATTTACCACAAATTTCCTGTAAAATTACCATAAATTACCAAAAGTTTGATAAATTTCCAGAAATGTAGTAAAATATTTAAAATTTATTTTAAAATAATTTATGGTAATTTAACATTACCTTAAAATTACTGTAAATCATGCTTCCTCTATTGGAACCTAATATAGGCTGAAATCACGACTGTCTTTCGAGAAATGTTTAAAACCATCCATTTTTGATAAAAAAATATCGTATGGGCCAAGAGGAAGAGGGACTTTATCGACTTGTGTATGTTTTCAGTACGAGCTTCAGGTAGTGCAGAATATACTATTTCAAATTTTAGAAATTTTCTAAAATTATTTGAAATGTTTAGAATTAATATTATTTAAAATCCTCTAAAGTGCTCCGAAATTAAATGAAAGTCATAAAAATCTTATCAAATCATTTAAAATGCTTTCATTGGCCATAAAATTACAAAAGATTTTTAGAGATCCCTTGAAATAGTCACTAATCCTTTGAAATTACATAAAACCTTTAACAAAGAACTTTAAAGTTAAAATATTTAAACATATCTCAAATCTAAATGATTGATGTTATTTGGTCGAACAGGATAATTAATTATTTTCTAAAATTAAATTTTTTCTGATTACTGGTCAAATAATTTGTTGGAGAAACGAGAAAAAATCTGCCTCTGCCGGGATTTGAACCAGGAACGCCACTACTCACGAGCACAGCGTTAACGAATTACGCCACCGGAACTTCAGCAGATAGTTTCTCGGTTCTTCTATATCCACAGGATGATGCGCATCTGAATTTTTGTAAGCTCTGGTATTTTAGCGATTATTTCTAGTCTCAAAGCATTTTCCTTATCTAAATATAATTTAGAGTATTTATGTTACTTTCTCGACCTGTGCAATTGAGTAATTAATTTATGATGTTAGATATTTCCGATTAATGGTCAAATAATTTTCTGGAGAAACGAAAAAAATCTGCTCTGGCTAGGTTTTGAACCGGGAACGCCACTATTCACGTAAACCAATTACGCTACCCCTAAAACACCATCAATAAAATTTCACAAATTACAGAGATGCAGACCACCAACGTCCTTTGGATACAAGAGAAACAAGAAAATATCTGCTGAAGACTCAGTGGCGTAACTGGTTAACGCTCCACTCATAAATAGTGGCGTTCCCGGTTCAAATCCGGGCCGAGGCAAATTTTTTCTTGTTTCTCTAGAATATTATTTAACCAATAAGCGACAATATCTGCTGAAATCTTTTAAAATCAATTGAAATAATTAGAAGCCCTTTAAAGTATTCTGATACATTTCCATAAAATTTAATTTTTTCAAAATTTTCGAAACCCAAAGATATCTTTTGAAATTTTGCAAAATTTGTTGAAATACAAATAAAAATTTCGTTCTCTCACCAAAGTAAATAATTTAAGACTTCGAAGCAGATTTAATTTTTAAAATCAATTTAATTATTCTAGTATTGCAATCAAGAAGATATTTGACCTTTTTTAAATCGTTTTTTGAGTTAATAGTTGTTGTAATGAAGAAAGTGCAAATGTATTTATTGCTTCGAATTAAACTGTCTATTCACCTTGGAATACGAGCGACAGCTAAATTACTTATTGCTCGTCCCGGGAGTGTCAGTGGTTTCCGATTAATCGAGTTTACGACCTCGTGAACGCGGAGGCCACGAATTTTACGGGCAATCGCCAATCTGGCAATTGCCCGTGAATACCTAATACTCTCTACTCGATTGACGTTCTATATGACCCTTGGACTGAATAGGGTCGTACTGCGGTATTACGGTATTCGCCTTGCTCCGTTAAGCATCCTTGTCCCATCGCAAGACCATATCGACGTCTCCATTGCATACAACTCCACGTTGCGGTTAGACGGCGTACAGCTTTAATTCTAGTTTGGGCGGTGTACATCACCCATACTAGTTTGGGCAGTATACAGATAGAATAAGAGTTTGGGCGGTGTACATATACAATACTAGTTTGGGCGGTCTACGTGGTCAATACTAGTGTGAGCGGTGTGAAGATGCAATACTGGCTTAGGCGGTGTACATTACCAATGCTAGTTCGATCGGTGTGCAGATTCAATACTAGTTTGGGTGGTATACAGCTACAATACTGGTTTGGGCTGTTTGCATCTGAAAGTGGCATTTGGGCAAAATACAGCGTAATGTCTCGTTTGGGAAGTGTACAGCGCAACGTCGCGTTTGGTCGCTGTATACTTTCTAAACTCGACGTGACGCTGTACACCGCCTAAATATGAAGTGGTGCGGTAAGGAATGGACGCGCCGATAAGTCGTCTATACTATTGTGATATCAAATAGTTTGTATTCCTAAGATTACAACTAGAAATATATTTAATTTTAAACAAAATAATTTAATTTTTTACCAAAAGAGATGAATTTTCGGCCTAAAACGACGAATTAAAAAAAATTAATTTGTACTAGCTTCATTAACAACCAAATGGTTCAAGTAGAAAAGATGGATTTTTAACAAGATATTTGAAACAAATAGTTAAATTTTCCAGCCAAAAAAAAAAACACATTTTTTTCAAAGATTTCTTGGTCGACATTTTTTGTATTTTGTTGAAAATGTATTTTTTTTAAATTGAATTCCTTGCTTGAACTTACATCTTCGTGGTTAAGAACTAAATCATTTAGTTGAAAAAGAAGATTCTTGCTTGAAAATCCCAATTTTTTTTGAAAATTTAATTTTTTTGTTTAAAAATTGAACTATTTTGTAGCAAACTCGTTTTTTGTTTAAAAATTAATGTGTAGAACTGTGGATTTAACTATTATACTTTTTATCTCAAATTTATTTCTTTTCGTTAAAAATTTGACTATTTGGTTGAAAATTCATTTATATTGTTAAAAATTCGTCCTTTTTGGTGTACATTTAAGTTCCTTGCTTAAAATATCATCGTAATAAAAAAATTAATTGTTTGAAAATAAATTGTATGAAGATCCAAATTCAAAACTATCACATCGAAAAAAAATTCCGTCTACAGATATCCCAATAATGCATTTGTTTATTAAAATTGTTTATGAAAAGCGTAAAATTCATCAATAAATTATAATTTTTTTCTGAAATTATCATAAGTTTCTAATTAAACAAGTTAACTTTGAAAAAAAACGAATTTTTCTTTCTACAAATGCCTTATCTATTCATTTTTTTATTGAATTTGTTTTAAAAAATCATAAAATTTATCAACTAGTTATGAATGTTGCTGGAATTGTCTCGAAGTTCCCAATTGAAAGGACTGGCATTAGATAAAACGAATTTTTCTGCCGACAAATGCCCGAATGGGCTTCGTCCTTTAAATTATTTCTTGAGGTTCAATTTTCCATCAGTGGGCAGTGGATTTTTTCCTCTCGAAATTTCATCTTTTTTCGCAATTAAAGTATGAAGATCACTCAAATGAATGAGATGTTGGGATTCAACACTGATGCTGGGAATCGCTCACTAAAATAGACATAACCCTTTAAACTTCTTTCAGACGTTGAATTTTCCGTCAGTAGGCAGCGAATTTTTTTCTCAAGTGAACAGTGAATCTCTTGCTCGCGAAATTTTATATTTTACATATTATATCTAAAAATTAAAACAATTTCAAAAAAGGCGCATTTAGGTATTTTGGAGATAAATTCAAAGGTGTTTTCGTAATAAAAGTATGGAAGTCACCCATTTGCGTGAAGAGAAGTTGAGAATTAATTTTGATACTGGGCATCGCCCATTGGAATGGGCATCGCCCATTGGAATGGGCATCGCCCTTTAGATAACTTCTTGAGGCTGCATTTTCCTCCAGCGGGCAGTGAATTATTTTCTCAAGTGGACGGTAAATTTCTTTTTCGCAAAATTTTATCGATAGAAATCACAGGTAGTAATTAAAAAAAATTAAAGGCATCGTCCATTTGAATAAACATTCCCCCTATAGAATGGATATCGTCCATTGAAATAAACATCAGCCATTGGAATGGGCATCGCCCGTTGGAATGGGTATCGCCTATTAAAGTGGGCATCACCCATTAAAGTGGGCATCGCCCTGAAAATTACTTCTTTAGCTTGAACTTCCTTCGAGTGGGTGGTGAATTTCTTCCTCACAAAATTTTGTCATTTATAGATCCTGTGTAAAAATAAACGCAGCTTCCCGACGGGTGTGCGGTTAAGCTGCTTGTTGAATAATAAAGTGGAACTTGAGGTAGAATAATTTACAACGAGGAACGCTGCAGAATCCTGAGAAAGATAAAGTGTGGGGGTTCCTATGTGTACATGCAGACACTCGAGATTTAGTTCCATGAAGCGATCCACTGCGATAAATGCGACATACACAGTGCATACTGATAAATCATTTTAATTAGATCGACGCATCGCTAAGGTAGTACCACACATATTTACTATCCGTTTACTTTACAAATCGCCCTCCAACTCAAATCTACATTTTTTGTAATTACTTTTAAAATATAATTAAAGTGGATTACTCCACCTGTACTCCGCCTAAATATAATTATTAAATTTTTAGCAAAATAGATTATTTTTTAATTTAATTGCTGAAGCTGCAAAAAAAAGAGATTAAATTTGTATTAAAAAAAACGAATTTTAAGAAAGGTCAATTTTTAACTTAAATTTCTTAGTTTGTACCAAACATGGATTCAATTTGCAACAGAGAAATTAATTCTGAAAAAATGCAGCAAACAAGTTCATTTTTTAAAGAACGAGATGAATTTTTAACTAAAATGATGAATCTTTATCTAAAATAGTTAAATTTTAAGTTACAAAATTTTTTTTCACTCAAAAAAAGAAGGAATTTTCAACAAAGCAGTTCAATTTTCAACGCAAGAGATAAATTTTCAACTTAAATTAACAATCTTCTACTAAAAAATAATTGTTGTATTTTCCACACAAAGTTTATGAACTTTTAATCAAACAAGACGAACTCTCAAGGAAAAATGATATCTCAATCAAATCGAATTAAAATGTATAATAAAACATTGTTCAAGTCTATAAAAAGATAAATTTTCGACAAGAAAGTTTAATTATTAAAAGAATTTTCTACGACAAAGTCGATTTTTTATCCGAAAAAGATACATTTTTCACAAAGACGGATTAAATTACATTAAAAAAAAGTTTTTTACCAAAGAAAGAACGCATTTTCAACATACTAGTTCAATTTTTAACCAAGGAGATGAATTTTATACTAAAATGTAATAGATGGTATTTCTACCAAAAACATAATTTTTTAACTAAAAAGATAAATTTTTTTGAGAAAATGACAAATTTTTAACAAAATACATCAATCATTCATGAAAAATGAACTCGTTAAATAGACGGTTCAGAAAATTAATTTTAAAAAATTTCAAGATAATACTTGAATTTTCCATCAAACAAATTTCAACTGTAATAAAAAAATCTTCATGAAAAAAATGAATTTTTAACAGAGTAGTTCAACTTTTAACTAAGTATGTAAATTTTCAACTAAAAGAGATAAATTTAGAACTTAAAATTGGTTAGTTACGTTTTCAATTTAATAAATTAATTTTTAATAACATAAGAACGAATTTTCAACAAAAATGATAAATTTCAACAAAGTAAATGAATTTTTAACCAAAAAGGGCGAATTTTTAATTAAAATAATGAATCTTTAACTGCAATAGTTAAATTTCATGTTGAAAAATTTAATTTCAAAAAATAAAAAAAGAATGAATTATTTCCAGTTGAATAATTATTTTAAAAAATAAATAAAAATGGGTTTTTAATTAAAATGGCAATTTTTTAACTATAGTAGTTAAATTTTCACTTGGAAAATTAATTTGTAGAATAAGACATTTGAAAAAATGAATTTTTAACTTAAATGATGAATCTATAACTGGAATAGTCAAATTTTCAGTTAAAAACTTAATTTAAAAAAAATGTCAGAAAAAATTGATTTTCAATTAAAATTAGGAGTCTTCAACTGGAATAGTTAAATTTTCAGGTAAAAAATAAAATTTCCATCAAGAAACAAAGATTTAAAAAAAAGTGTAATTTTTGTTCAAATGGATGAATTTTCCAACTAAAGTAAATAATCGAATAAAAAAATGACGTTTGAAAAAAATTTTTTAAATTTCTACAAAGAAGATTAATTTTTGGTCAAAATAGTTGCACTTCTAAAGAAAAATATAATAATATAAATTTCATCCCAAATAGATTTCAATTTGAATTCAAAAGCAGTTGAAGTCAACGAAAAAGACGATTATTTTTTTAGAAAACCGTTGACCTTTCAACCCGAAAGAATACTTTGGAACAAAATTATTTAATTTCCAACAAATAAGATAATTTTTTAACTAAATAGTTGAATCTCTAACCAAAAACATGAATTTTTAATCAAGAAGATTAATTGTCTACAAAAAAGACAAATTTATTAAATAAGAAATTAATTTTCAACCACAAATGGACATTTTTAAACAAACACTTCCGTTTTGAACAAAAAATGATTTTGCAAAAAAAATTGTTAAGTTTTCAACGAGAAAGATGAGTTTTTAAAACTAAAATGATGCATCTCCAATCAAAAGATGTTTTGAAACATTAAGGAGGTCTTGGTTTAACATTCAACTATTTGGTTGACAATTAATCTATTTTGTTCAGAATTATTATTTTTAGTAGAAAATTTTCGTGGCTGAAAATTTATTTTTTTGGTTGTAAAGTAATTTATTTGGTTTTGGTTATAGTTAATTGTTACCGTATTGCGTTTTGAAAATTTTTGAAGTGATTATCATGGAACGATAAATTATAGTTTTCGCCATTTTATTTATAAGTAAATTTTAAAAATATTGAGTTATAATTTAAAGGAATTTGTATCTCCCAGTGGCGCGAAGTGAGAAGATTTTTTTTTCAGAAAAATATAATTTTATAATATTGAGTTGTTTTTGAGGGACCTTCGTGAAGTGAACGGATAGTAGAAAGGTATTAACAGCTCAGATATATGGTCTCAGATCTGCTCTTTCTGGCTGAGGTCATAAAATAGAAAATAAAGGGCAAAGAAACATATTACATTATCCTCATCTCTGTTCTGTGTCAAGTAATCCTTTTCAGTTCATAAATATAAAAGGAGTCGTGCAGATCAGATGATACTTTATCTTCTTAAATGCACACCTTTGCTTTAATTATACTCGAGAAATCAGTAAGCAGATAACAACTACCATTTAATTTGATTTATTATATCAGTTTGAAATAACATTAAAATGACCTATATTATTATTTAAAAATTATAATTATTACGATTTATTTTCAGGGATGTATTTGGATTTTAATAATGTGATTTCAGAATAGTTTATTGATAATGGTAAAGTTTTTTCTGTAGGAGTATATAGCCTTGTATATATAAAAACCTTGAGGTAAAAGCGCAGGTCAGTTTGCGTTGGATTAACAGGTTTTAATTAAATCAATTTTATATTGTTGTAAATTAAAGCAGACTAGTCTGAAAAGGGATAATTATATCCAGAAAAAATATAGATGTACAGTCTGTCAAGTTAAAGCGTGGGTGGCTTTACTCGCAGTCGGTAAGGTGTATCGACATGATTTTGGTGTCAAAATATTAAGAAGAGCTCCCTC
>NC_046657.1:150570612-150576619 GCF_010883055.1 Belonocnema kinseyi
GCCTGAATTTTTCCGGAGCGTTTTGAGCAAAATTTTGAATTTTGCAAAAATTGTTCATATGCAAAATCCAAAATTTTGCTCAAAACGCTTTGAAAAAATTCAAGCGTATTCCTTGACTGATTACAAGAACATTTTATTCTTGATGATTTTTCCGAAAAGCGCATCGTTTATTGTAAAAAAATTCATGAATGTTTTCACAAAAATTTTGCCATTAAGACGCCATTTTGAAAATACTGAAACGAAAAATCGATCTTTGAACCATGGATTCTCAAAGTTTAGACATTTATTCCACCGGTTAGTGAGATTCCAGGTTAATTACAGACTCGAAAAGCTTTGGAAAATGGTTCACAAAAAAAAATAGGCACGAAAAATCACGTTTTTTTTGTTTAAACTGCATTTTGGGATAATAAATAAATTTTTTGAGGAATTTCATTGGGACCGTCGGAAAGAGGAGATCTTAAGCAATAAAAATATATGTGTATCAATTTTTTCTAGTGTCGAATAGTCTTAGTTATTGGCCGTTGAAAAGCAGTGTACCGGTAGTGGCGTTTTGTCCGTTTAAGGGTTAAAAAAAATCAATCAGAACGTGAAATAGGAAATTACTGCGAGGAATTAAATGATACATTTACAACAAGGGATTTTATTGAAGAATAATAAATAAGAGTTTAGGACAGGGAATTTTCGGGCGATGCCAATTTAATCGTCTTATACCTGTTGTTCTACCCCCACTATTCAACTTCCTCTTAGGTAGTTTAGGGATTTCAAGACTGGTGCCGCCAGTCTTTGCCAGCAGAGAACCTTTGACCTTGAGATATTGCGCAGGTCAGTTTGCGTTGGCCAATGAACGCCCTCCACTACCTGTTTTACTCCCACCGCCTCATTTCCCTTCCAAGCAGCTGTGCGATCGCCAGATTGCTGCTGACAGCCTTTGTCAGCGGCGGTCTTCAGTATCTTGTACATTAATAATGCTACATTATTTTTTAAATATTTAAATCAGAAGTAAATTTATTTCTATAATATTTACATCCTGAACAATTTAAAATCCATAATAAGGTAAAAATTTCAATCGTTGACATCCTAAATGATTTAAAAGGTAAACTTTTTATTTTGCAAATCGATTACGGAAATAATTAAATGGCTTGATTTATAATTTAACATGTTACAATTTAGGATTGTAAAATTTATTAAATCCTTGAATAAAGTTTTTGTTTAGAGTCCAAATAAAAAATGTTAAATGATTAATTCAGCCACTCACTAAAAAATAAGCAATTGTCGTTTAAATTTAATAATTCCTGTTAAAAAATTTTTTTTGCCTCGAAGATTCAACTATTTGATTGAAATTTGTTTTAATTCCACGCAAGAAATTTTTTTAAATGTACCTCTTACTGCAGAAATTTGAACCTTTCGGGTTTTTTTGGTAGAATTAATTTTCTTGCTAGAAAATTCGTCTTTCTGATTATAAATTTAACTGCATGATTAAAAACTCATCTTTTTTAGTTGTGAATTCAACTTCTTGGTTGAAAATTGAACTAGTTTGTTAAAACCTAATGTTTTTTAAGAATTAACTTCTTAGTCGAAAATTTAACTATTCCATTTTTATTGAATAGATTTCAGGAAGCTGACAAATTTTGAATAATGGATTCTGTCCTTTAAATAGTCAGTGAACTAAAAACAAACGTCTTTAAAATAAAGTGTTAAAATTTTTCAATGAAATGCCATTTTAATCGATTTTCTCTATATTTTCGGTACAATTTATTAAACTAAACAATATAAATACTAAGAAGGGTAACATTTAATAGTCTTCAGGAAGCTGACAACTTTTTAACTATGGACTACTATTCATATTTTGCATAGTTTAAAAAGAAATTAAATTAAATATTGAATTAAACAATATAAACATCTGATAAGGGTACATTTTCATATATTTCAGAAGGCTGACAAATTTTTAACTATGAACTGCTATTCATATTTTTTATAGTTTTTAAGAAAAATGAGATTTTCAATCGGTAAACAGTATATTTCTTCAATTTTATAGATAAAAAACCAATTTTTTAACCCTGAACTTCAGGAACTTCAATAGTCTTATGGAAAAAGTTCTTAAAGTAGTTAGTGAACAAGAAAAAAAGATGTTTTTCTTATGTTGCATTTTTTAAAACTAAATAATATTTTAGTACATTTTTCTGGATTTTTTTCTATATTTTAGAAAAAATTGAATTATTATTTATTCATCAAAACTCTCTTTTGTTTTTAAATGTTATTAAACATACTGCTGACATTAATTCTTCGAAATAAAAAAATTATTTAAAAATGTCCCAGAAATCTTTAAGATAATTTTGGTACTATCTTATAATCTATCAAAATCCTTAAAAGCTTAAAAATATTATTAAAAACATTCTAACTATTTCCTCTACTAATTGATTGTTTTTTTCAAAATGAATACATTTTTATCCGTTATTCACACATAAAAATTCAACATTTTCACTTAGAAATAAATTTTGTTTTAAAAGAACAATTAAAACTGTGGCGTTCCAAGTCTAAGTTCAGTTTTTATTATTTCAATTATAATTATTCATTTTGAATAAATACTTAAGCATTGCTGACTACTAAAAAAGTTATCTTTTTCTTAATTCAAAAAGTTCAAATTCAGGAGCGTACCCAAGGGGGTGTTTTGTGGGCTCACCCCCCCCCCCCTTCCCATAAAATGTGAAAAAACTTGTTAAATTTTATTTTTAACAGCATGTAAAATTTGAACGGATCATGAAAACCGCCTCCCAGAAGACATTTTTTGTATAAGTTCCTGATCAAATTGGTTTAAAATGTTATATTTTATAATGAGACAACAGATTGTTTATAAATTTACGATTGAAACAGCACGTTTGTTTAGCTACTAAGGGTTTTGAATTGAAGTAGTTCAATTTTAAACGTCAAAATCTGTAAATAGTTTAATTTTAATAGATATAGAATCGCCCTATAAAATCATTCAATTATTGTTTCATTTCGAATACACGAACTACAGTTAAATTTTAAACATTAATTATTAATTGATATTTACAGTTGATCAACCTAAAAAGTTCTTTGTCAAAAAATTTCATTTTAAAAAGCTTTTAATCTTTTATTGTGTAGGTCTTCAAAACTGCACTTTATAATTATTTTATATGAAAATGTACCCTAAAAATTTAAGATCAAAAATGGAAAATTTCAATTGTAAAAGATTTTGGAATTACACATTATAAACTGAATAATTTCATGATTTAAAGTTAACAATTAAACTTAGCATTAAAAAAAAGTTGAAATCAAACTTATTTTAAATTTTATTATATATCTTGTGATATGTCAAGTGATTTGCAAAATTTTTCTTCGAAAAACTTGTCAAATTGCCGGTCAAGGAATATGTTCATTATCATTTACTGGTCTAAAAAAATTCCGGGTCATTTTCCAATTTTCCGGTCCAGAGTTCACCCTGAATTATAATATTTTAGAACCTAATTTCTTTATTCTTGAATGATAATAAATATTTCGTGCTTGGTAGGTTAATCATTTTTCTTCAAAGAAACAATTAAAATAATATATAGTACAATAATTCTGAACTTTTTCGATTTTTAAAACACATAATCTTCTCATTTTTAAGTCTTATTTTTTTAATTTATCCAATAACTAGTTGATTTTCGCATTTCTCATTTCTTGGCTTCAGCTTCAACTTTTGGTATCATAAAGGCAAACATTTTCTTTTTATGACGAAGCCAAAAATGAAGATTTGGAAATAAAATATTTACCATTATTGATATTATCTGTGATACTTTAATTTCAATAATAATATTTTAAGTTTCAAACAGTTCATTATTTAAACCAAAATGATCGTAAAAGCCTAAATCGTAAAACGTAACCTCGAAAATTTCGCTATCAGCTGAGTTTTCTCCCATTTCAACCTAAATGGTGATTCACAATAAAATGATTTCTCATACATCCTAGAGATCCACTAGGTAGGGTTGTGTTTAAACTTCCCACGGTTTTGGTCAAGATGTATAATTTTCATTGAAAATGTGTTTTTTTTTTGCTAGCGAATTTATGTTTTGGTTTATCTTTTATCGTTGATAAATCATGTATTGGGTTGAAAATTTATTTTATTTTTTTTAATATTTAGCAGAAATTTTTTAAAATTTATATTTTTTAGTTTAAAATTGAACTATTTTGTTGAAAGTTCGTAATTCTCGGTTAAAAATTAATTTTTTACTAAAGAGATTTACTATTTCGCCTTTATTTGAAAATATAAAATTTACCTTATTTTCAAATGAAAATTCGACTTTCTTCGTAGAAAATTATTCTTTTTGACTGAAGATTCATCATTTTAGTAGAAAATTAATTTCTTTATTGAAAATTAATTTTCCTCACTGAAAATATAACTATTCCATTTTTAGTTGAAAACTTCTATTTTTTAGTTAAAAATTTATGTAATTTGTTGAAACTCGTACTTAAAAAATGTAGTTCTTGGTTGAAAACTCAACTATTTGATTAAAAGTAATTTTTTATTAAAGACTCACTATTCGCATTAAAAGTCCAGTCGTTTGCTTTAAAAAAAACTTATTTGACGAAAAAATATGAATTTTCAACGAAATATCTGAATTTTCAACTAAAATAGGTAACATTCAAACAAAAAATCAAATATTCAAATTTTTGGTTAAAAGAATTTATATTTTCAACTAAGACAAAATTAGTAAAAACAATAGATATAGATCAGTTTTCAAGCAAAAAACTGAACTTTAAATTAAAATGGCGAATCTTCAATAAAAAATTACTTTTCACTAAATAGGTGAGTTTTTGACCAAGAAAAATATTCTTTTTTACCAAAAAAGAAGATTTTTTAATAAAATACATGAATTTTTAACAAAATAGTTAAATTTTAAACCACAAATGGAATATTTATATTTTTATTTAAGAAAATTAATTTAGAATTAAAAAAATTAATTTTCTACTAAAATGATGAATCTTCAACCAAAAAGATTAATTTTCTATCAAGAAAGTCGAATTTTCAACTAAATTCAGGTAAATTTGATATTTTAAACTAAAGGTGAGATAGTACATTTCTTTAGTAAAAAAATTAATTTTTAACCGACAATGAAGATTTTTCAAGGAAAAAGTTCAATTTCAAACTTAAAAATGTAGATTAAAAAAATGTTATCTACTAAATCTTCAAGAAAAAAGATGAATTTGAACTAAAAGTTAAAATTTTGTCTACAAAAAAATGAATTTGTAACAAATTGGTTGAAATTCTAATCAAAAAGGTAAATTTTTTACCAAAAAAGAGAAATCTCTAAGAAAATGTATGAATTTTTAACCAGAAAGATCAATTTTCCACCCCCAAAAAAATATTTTCAATATAAATGATAAATCTCTACCCCAAAAACTATTTTTTAAGCAAATATTTGAATTACTAACCATAAAGATGAATTTTAAAAGAAGCAGATTTTTTTCTACCTAAAACACAAACTTTTACAAATAAATAAATTTTCAGTTACAGAAAAACTAAGTTTTAATAATCAAATTAAATAGTTTTTTCTCCGTATTTCTATTCTCATATATTTCATCAAGTTTTGACATGTTTATATATTATATTATCTTCTTCCTCATTTTATTCTTCAAAATTTTAAATTTATTGTAAATTTTGATTTAAAAATCGCGCGCTTTTCATCACTTCTGGTTCCGGTTTAATCGTAGCCAATGAAAACAGTGGAAAGTTGTGACAGAACTCTTCTTTTAGGATCTCTAGTGGATACGACATAAGAGTCACAGCGCAGTGTTGGGAATAAATGGTAATATAGCTATACGTTACCAGAGTTTATCTGTTTGTAACTAAATAATATAGAATGGTCGCTAAATTTTAAAAGTAGTTTCTGAGAATTGATGCCTTTTCTATAACCGTATTTAAGAAGGACACTCGCTTTCCAGTATCTATGTAATAAATTTAATTGATCTTATTAGAAAAATTCAAGCCTTGGCATGGGGGGGGGGG
>NC_046657.1:150576719-150582419 GCF_010883055.1 Belonocnema kinseyi
GGGGGGGGGGGGCTCCCCTTCAAGTCTAGATTCAAATTTTTCAAATAAAATAATTAAAGTTTATTATATATAATACTGGAGGGGGAATTTTCTCCTTGATTACGGCAGCCCCATGCAACGCCCCCATTTTTTTGTTTTCTTTCGATCCGGAGGGGAATTGTCGCTCAAACTAATCCAACAGATGGCCCCACCAACAGTGGGTCTGTCTTTTTCATTGAATTGCATTAAGAAATAGCAAAAATAATTAAAAACTTGATGCTCTTTGCAAATAAGCAACAACTATTACTCATTTTGTAATAATTATTACTAAGAATTAATAAAAAATATATCACTTATATCCAATATAAATATAATAATAATTAAAATATGTAAGACTACAACTTGAGTTGCAAAGTAAAGAATCTTTGTACTTTTAAAATCTTAACAATTTCAAGTTTAGAAGGAAATATTTTTAAACAGTAATATTAATTTGAATTAAAATGTTTTGAGGGAATAATTTGGTAAAAAATCATTGACAAGACTGATAAATCAGAAAATGGATATAATATTATTCAATATAATGTATAGATATATTTAATTAAATTTAACCGAACGTCATATATACATTTATGCAGGTCAATAATTTATTTATTGCTTAATTTTAAAAGCTTTTTTCTCTTTTTTCTCTTTTTTCTTTAATAATTTTATTTAAAAATTTACATTTAACGAAGATTTTGAATTGAATTGTTAATTATATTATTGCAAACCTCATTTCTAAAATAAACATACTATAAGCTATTAAACTCTATAAACAAACGTACTGTACTCGTGACGCACAATTGGAGGAAATGCACTTTTGTCAGTCAAAAATGTTCAGAGCCTTCAATTTTTTGAGATTTTGAATTTTTTGTTTTAAATGAAAGATTATTAAATTCTAAGGATCTTGACTTTACGAACTTTTGTATCCTCTATTTTTTTATTAATAATCTTTCCACTCAAAGTATGGAAAAACTAAAATTTTTTATATAACAATTTTTTAAGCTTTAATAACTGATCAGGAAAAATTTATATTGTCTTAAATAAATGTTTGGAAACTCATAGAATACAAATAATGTGCTTATTAATCCATTTATTTGTTATAAACCAATTTTATGAACAAATTGGCCAATAATCTTATTATCGGTAAAAAAATGTTTTGCTATGAATGACATTTAATAACCAAAATACTTTAAAAGTTTATAATAACCACTGTCATAAACAATTTTTGTGGAAAAAAATTAGAATTTGAGATGTTTCAAATTATAATTTCCTTCAATGGATATTCCTAAAAAAATGTATCTTTGATAACATCTAGTAGGATATAACAACTTACATGTTTAAAAGCAATTTGCATAAACAATTTCTAAATGTTGGCAGTTTCATTTGGAAAAAGTCAGTATTTCAATCATAATAGATTGAAAATGAATCATAATACTGCATGCTAAGATTCACTCAATACAAAATCTTTTGACAATAACCCACCGACTTGGCCATCAAAGAAAATTTAAATTTGATAAAACCTTAATTTTAAATATTTTGTCACAAGAATTGTTAATAACAGTGGTTATTGTTAACTTTTCTAATATTTTGTCGTCTAGCATTCATTCGTCCAATAACTTAAAACATTTCCAGTGCAAATGAAAAATTTCCATGCCAAAGGGCCAACATTTCCAATCTGTTTATCTAATTTGTTTAGAAAAATTCAAATTATTATATTTGATCTTATATTATTAAATATTTATTATTCTCAGGAATACCTGAAGTCGTTCTGGCCATTGAAGGAAATTACAGTTTCGAAAACCTCAAATTCTAATATTTTGCCAAAATAATTGTTTATCACAGTGGTTATTATAAACTCTTAAATTATTTTTGTTATTAAATGTCATTCGTATAATAATGTGAAGCATTTTTAGCAAAAACAAACCTTTTTTACCGATAATAAGACTATTTTGTATATATGATGTTTGGTTCAATTTGAATAAATATATATAGTACATTATATTAAATCCATCTTCTCATTTATCATTCGTGTCATTGACTTTTTTCCAAATGATTCCCTTAAACATTTTAATTACAAGAACCACTACTTTTTAAAAATAGTTCCTTTAAAACTTGAAATTTTTAAGATTTCAAAGGAACAAATATTCTTTACTTTGCAACTTAAGTTCTTGTCTTACATATTCTAATTATTATTATATTTATATTGGAAATAAGTAATATATTTTTCATTAATTCTTCTGATCATGTATATGTTTTAAATATTTTTGTCATTGAGGTCTTAAATATGATTAATTTAAACAATAGATAATTTTGTTTAACTTTAGCAAATAATAAAATCATTAATATAAGCAAAATAAATCACAAAAATATAGAGTTCGAACTGCTCTCAAAATGTATGTTAAACTTAAATTTTATTCATGTTAAACTACATATTTTTATGACTTTTTCTTTTTTGAAATAATGAGTAATAGTTACTCTTATTTTTTAATATATTATTTTTTGTTTACTTGCAAACAGCAGAAAGTTTTTAATTATTTTTGCTTTTTCTTTATGCAATTCAATGAAAAAGACAGACCTACTTTTTGTGGTGCCATCTGTTGGCTTAGTTTGACCGACATTTCCCCTCCGTATCGTAAGAAAACTACTACTACTACATACACATGCACGGTCGAGGCAGGGGGCTGGATTACGGTTATAGAGAAAACATCAATTCTCAGCGTGTATTTTTCAAATGGAGCCCCCATTTTATATCATGTAGTTACGTGCAGATACTCTGGTAACGTATATCAATGTTACAATGTATTCCCAACACTGGCGCTGTCACTCTTGCGTCGTATCCGCATGCGGCAAAAGAGCCTGACAGCCAATGTACTTGGATTCTCAACCATGTAATTCTTGTAGCCAATCAGTGTCTCGAATTCTCTCATGGATGTATGAGACATAATTTTATTGTGAATAACCATTTAAGTTGAACAAGGAGCGAACTCAGCTGATTGCGAGATTTGCGAGGTTACGTTTTACAACACTCAATAATAATAAATATTTTATTTCTGTATTCTGGCTATTTTAAGGCGACTTTAGTTTTTTTAAGATAATTTTTTCAAGATTCTTCATTCTTGGCTTCGTCATAAAAAGAAAATGTTTGCCGTTATGATACCAAAATTTCAAGCTGATACCAAGAACTGAAGATTGTGAATCAGAAGATTGTGCTTTTAAAAAATGGAAAAATGTCAGAATTATTTAACTATATATTATTTTAATTGATTCTTTAATGAAAAATTGTTAAGCTACCAAGCATGAAATATCTATTATCATTTGAGAAGAAAGAAATTAGGTTTTGAAATATCATGATTCAGGGTGATCGCTGAACCGGGAAACAGGAAATGACCGGGAATTATTTTAGATTGGGAAGTGATAGTGAATTTTTTCATTGGCCGGGAATTTTACAAGTTTTTAGAAGAAAAATCTATCTAATCACATGAAATATCAATAATTTTAAATCGCAATATATATAAAACAATTAAAAATAAGTTTGATTTTAACTTTTTTTTTAAATTCTAAGCGTAATTCTTAACTTTTTCAATCATGAAATCATTAAGTTTACAAAATGTAATTCTAAAATCTTTTACCATAATAATTTTCCATTTTAGATTTTCATTTTCAGGACACATTTTCCATTTAAAGAATTTTAAAGTGCAGTTTTGAAGGCTTACTCAATAAAAGATTAAAAGCTTTTGCGGTTGAAAATTTTTGACAAAAAACGTTTCAAGTTGATCAAATGTAAATATAAATTCATTAATAATTTTTTAAATTGAACTGTAGTTCGTGTATTCGAAATTCAACAATAATTGAATGATTTTATGGGGCGATTCTGAATGAGTTAAAATTAAACAATTTACAGATTTTGACGTTTAAAATTGAACTACTTCAATTCAAAAGCTTTAGTAGTTAATCTAACGTAAACTTCCGACTGTAACTTTATGAACATTCTGTTGTTTTAGTATAAAATATACCTTTTTTAACCTTTTCAATTAAAACATTTTTAATTAAGAAAAAGATCAATTTTTTAATAGTCAGAAATGTTTGAGTGTTTATTTAAAATGAAATATTAAAAACTGAAAAATTCGAAACTAAATCGTTTCGAACAGAAATCCTTGAATCGTTTAAATTTCAGAGAGCTAAACTCGAGCTTAGAACGTCACAATGTTAATCTTATTGTTGTATTCAAAAGAATTTTATTTATAAGTGAATGTGTTGAATTTTGATGTGTGAATAAGAGATCAAAATGTATTCATTTAGAAAAAATGCGAGTAAGTTGAGGAAATACTTATAATTTTTTAAATTAAAATTGTGAAACTTTTAAGGATTATGAAAGCCTTTAATATCGTAAAAAAATTCTCTTAAGTTTCCTGGTCAAATTCAAATTACAATAGCAAATTTTAATTAATAAATAACAAATAAGTTGAAACTTTAAAGGATGTCAAAAAAATTTAAAACGAAATGTCAATTTTTTAAGATATCAAACAAAAAAATTTAGAAGCCTTTCAAGCATTTTAAAAGGTTTCAACATGTAAAAAAATTTATATTCCTTATAAAATTAACAATAATTTTAATTTTGAAAAATTAATTTCAAAAGAATATTTAAAAAGATTTTTAAAAATTTCCAAAACTGTAAAAATAATAATGTAAAGATTTCCAAACATTTGAAAGAAAATGTAAATTTTCAAAGATTTTAATATACAATTTCATAGGTTTTTAGGTATCTTAAAAGATTTCGAGATCATGAATTTTTTTGCAGGTACCTGGAAATGTTTAAACTGATTTTTCCGTAAGAAATTATACTTTTATAAAATGTTTTGAAAAATTTAACAAAAAATTCTGTGTATAAATAACAATTGAACAATTATTCGTTTGCAGCGACTCAAAATTAAAATAATTAAAATTCTAATCTAAAAAGTGTTCGATAAAAAATTTTAATCTTTCAGTTTTTAATGCTTTCAACTTAAAATTGCTTGAAATTATATAACTTTTTTAAATTCATAAAGTTTTTGATACCTTCCTCAATTTAGGACATTGAGAATGATAGCGCTCATCCATAAATAATATACGTTTTGATTCGTTAAAACGATTTTCTCATACAAATAATTTTTTTAAAACAAGAAAAAATCTGCTTCAGCCCGGATTTGAACAGGGCGAAGAATAACTGGAAAATTATTATTAACCTCCCGCTTGAGAGTAGAGAGGAGAGGGTAATTATTGTGCCCCCCCCCCCCACCGAAGCCTTTCTCTGGATCCACGCCTGATGTGCACTTTTTCTGCATATCAAATTATGCCTCATACATGGTGCTATCCAGAGAGTATAATAATAAATGAAATCTATAGTTTTCAGTCTCTTCTAAGGGAGAGACTGGGATAAGTAGGAAAATGACAACAAATATAAAAAATGTAGGATAATCAAATTGACCCCCTAAGATTGCCAGGCCGACTGTCCGAGAACATCGAGTCAACTATGCGAGATGATCAAATCGACTCTTTATGATGATCAATTCTGCCCTAAGTGATGATCAATTCGATTCTCTATGAGGTTCGATTCCATCGTCTGAAATGATCTAGTCAACTCTGAGATGGTCGATTTAGACTTCTTTTTTTTAACCTTCTAGAGATGGTGGCTTAAGCCATCTT
>NC_046657.1:150582519-150602159 GCF_010883055.1 Belonocnema kinseyi
ATCCTCGATAATGATTAATGATAAATGAGAAAGGTTTCTCGGGGACGGGTGATTTATGTCGTCATTAGAATGGCCGCTCGTACCTCCCGGACGTGTGGGCGGTGCATAATGATCGCTACCACTTGTCATTTTCTGCACCAGTTGAACCACTACCACTGAGCACATGTAAAAGTACGCATTAGAGTCTAAGCCGTACGCAACGCCCATAAAGACGGCTCATTGGCTCAAATTTCTAGTTGTGATAAGACTCGAAAGGTGAGAGGAGAGTACCTGGAACGACTTAGTCTTGATTTACCAATTGGAAATGATTACAACTGAAATGAGATAGAGGAGTCTTATTGCATCACTACACTCAAAAATTCAGTATATTTATTGAAAATAACTGTAATTCATATAACCAAGCCAGAAATGGATTTAATATTAAAATTTGTATTAAAAAAGGGTAGATTTCGCTGGTACGTTTAAAATATTTTTTTTTGAAAATTAAGACTTTGAACTACTAGTGAAAAATAATTAAATTTTCTCGAAAATTCCTTGAGAGCAAATATTTATTTATATTGTTCAGTCCGAAACCCTTAATTACCATCTCGGACATCAAAGAAGCCATAGCGACTGGCAAGCAACGGTCGCTTCGCAAATTCACTCGCCGTTTTTAGTTAAAGCATGCTTATATCCCTGGCAATTAATCTTAGTGGCGAGAAAGGATAGCATTAGCGCTGCACACCGACCAAATGCGAAACTAATACTCTGAATCGGCCGGTGCGACTGAAGGGGCATGCGTAGCGTGAAAATTAAATTAGTCCCCGGATAAGTTTTCAAAGATATAGTTTGCTAACCAGCAGTTTTTTATCAACGGTTTTGGTTTTAACCATAACATAAATAATTTTTTAAAAATTCCATTATGCTGTCAACACGGAAAAAATGGATGGTTAATGTGAGAGGGTCAAAATTTACAGAGCCAGACATTCCTTCTACATGGTCGAACAGTCTTTCGAAAATTTTTTTGACACAGTTAAAAATACTCTCATTTTATGGCCAGTCTGACTTTTATAAGAACATTAGACTCACTATCAAGGATAATTGAGGTATCCCTTTCGAGATGGTGAATGCGAAAATCTTGTTTTCATTCACTTCGACCATCCACGAAGAAGCAGCTAAGTCATTGCGTATGCAGTGATCCCAACTTTGGCATGTAGACGTACTGCGCTTGCGCTAGTTTACTTAAGAGGGACACGACGCGACAACCCGTTACCATGGCAATTATAAATCGCGCTGTGTTTCTCTTACACACATCTGGTGCAAGCGCAGTACTCCAACATGGGGGTACTGCGCGTATGGTCACTGCGCTGTATAGTCACTGCGCTGTATAGTCACTGCGCGGGGTCACTGCGCGTATGGTCCATTTCTTGATTTTTGCACGTCAATCATGCGCGTGAAAATTGAAAGGTCACCTGACCACCATGCAGTAGTGCTATCCGTCAAGAAAAAAAAGTTTTTACCCTATAATATTCATGTGTAAAGTGCGTGCATCTGTCGAGGATTTAATTAAACCACCGTATTCAGTAAATAGCTTTTTTAAATAAGTAATAGTAATAATAATATTATACATAAATAATGTTACATTTGAGATATTTAATTCTAACCTTTTTCAGGTTAATGTGCGTTTGCACTAGATTATCATTATTTCAGTAATCACTGGTACTTTCCTTACTTAAGACTGAAAAAAAATGTATATCTTGAGCCGAAAATTAATCTTCTTTTTTAGCATTTTTATTTTTTTTTAATAAGAAATTATTTTTTTAAACCTAAAATTGAACTATTTTGTTAAATTTTTATAATCTTGTATTGGAAATTCTATTGTTTTATACAAGGAATTCATTTTTTTGTCTATGAAATTCAGTAGTTCGGTTGAAAAGTCAAATATGTGATAGAAAACGAAACTCTTTTGTAGTATATTTGTTCTTTTTTTATTAAAAATAATTTTCTACAATAACAATTAATTTTTTGAAATGAAAATTTACCTTTTTTATTCCTGATAAAAAGTTGATCCTTTAATTTTATAAACTCAATTGCTTGATCTAAAATTTCTGTAGTACGTCGAAAATTCGTTTTTGTGGGGTAGAAAGTAATCTTCTCTATTGAAAATTCAACTATTTGGTTAAAAATTTAGGTATTTTTTTGTTGACATTTTATTTTTAAGGTCAAAAAGTAAACGTTTTAACTTACAATTTAACTACTATTTAATTGAAAATTCACTTTTTCATAGCAACTTCATGTTATCGGGTTTAAAATTCTACTATTTTGTATAGAAAATTGGACTATTTGTTTTGAAAATTCAACTGTTTCGCGTAAGAATTATTTTTCTTAATTTAAAATTAATTTTCCAAGTAAAATTTAAATCTTCTATTGTTGTTGAAAAAATAAATCTTTTTAGCTTAAAATTTAACCTTCTTATTTTTGGATAAAAAATTCTATTCTTTTATATACAAAAATCGTCTTTTTGTGTTTAAAATTTAAGAATTTGATTGGAAAGTCAACTATGTGGTAGAAAATTCAACTTTTTGTAAAAGACTAGTTTTTTTATTAAAAATATTTTTTAATTTCAAGGGTGTTACACATTTTCTGTTGTTTTAGTATACTTAATAGTCCTCGAATCAAAAGTGGTTTGGCGGTACTTTCCATGAAGTAGACTGAAAATTTGAGTGGGGGGGGGGGGGGGGGGGGGGGGGGGGGGGGTAAAAACTTAAATCGGGTAAGACAATCCAACTTTTTGGAATTTTTTTTTATATTGAACATGCTACTATTATATTCTTGGTTCAGAATTCATTTCGATTGATTAAAAATTCTATTATTTGGTTGAAAACGCAACTGCTTTGCTAAAATTTAAATTTATAGTTGTTAGGTTTATTTCATTGTATGCGAATTTAACCATTTTTATGAGGATTCGTTTTATGTCGGGTTGACAGTAAATCGTTTACAGTAACAGTTAAACTATTTAATTTTTGCTTTTTTAGTTGCCTTGAAAATTAAAATATTTGCCGAAAATTTAACTTTGTTAATAATTCTTATTTATTGTTAAAATCTGGTTTATCGGAAAATGTAACTATTCCATTTTTTGTCAAAACCTAATCATCTATATTGAATAAGTTGGAAAATCGTATTTTTTGATAGAACATTAATTTTCTTGGTCGTAAATTCAATTTTTTGATTGAAAATCAAACTATTAGATAGAAAATCATCCTTGTTTGTTGACAGTTCTACTTTTAGAATTAAAATCTTGTTAAAAATTCATTTTTTCAAATTTTATTTCTTGGTTGAAAATTGTACAATTTTCATGAAAATTAATTTGACGTTTGTTTGAATATTAATCTTTTAAACTGACAATTAGATTATTCCATTCTTGGTATAAAATATATATTTTTTATCTGAAAGCTCATATCTTTGATTAAAAATGAAAGCATTTTATTATAAATTAACTTTTATGGTGAAAATTCTACTGTTTCATAGGAAATTATTCTTTTTGGCTTGAAAAGTAGACTTTTTTAGTTAAGCAATCATATGCTGTATTTTGGAAATTAAACTTTTTGTAGATAATTTATCTTTTTCGCTTTAAAATTAAACAATTTTGCTAAAAGATTATGTATTTTGTTAACAATTCGTCTTTTTAGTAGAACATTAATCTTCTGGGTAGAAAATTCATCTGTTTGGTTAAATATTCAACAACCTTTTTGAAAATCAATTTTTATTATTAGAATTTTTATTTTTTAATCTAAAAATTTAACTATTCCATGTTTGCTTGAAACTTTATCCTGTGCATTCAAGAATTTTTAAAATTCGTATACTTTGTTAAAAATGACTGTTTTTAGTAAAAAAAACTAACAGACACAAAACAGAAGTGAATTTTGGTGGCGGGTAATTTTGAAATAAATAAAGTTTAATTTTTTTGCATCGAAACAAAACAAGATTCAATAGAGTTCTAGCAGGTAAAGGTTACTCTCAAATCACTGTAAAAATTAGATTTTGCTTCTTTCTGTGAATCTCCTTTGTTAAAAATTAAAGTTTTTGGTTTAAAGTTCAACTATTTGGTTGAAAAATCATATATCTGGTTAAAAATTCGTCTTTAGGGGTAGCAAATTATTCTTGTTTGTTGATATTTTTACTTTTTGTTTGAGAAACTTTTTTGAAATTGATAATTTGTTATTCAAAAATGATCTTTTTTGTTATGCTAATTGATTATTGATTGTTTTTCTTGGGAATGTTTATGGGACGGATCACAAAAAAGAAAATAAAATGTTTATTAACAAAATTGTCTTTCTTAGAATTCGCACTTTTTGAAATACAGTGAAACTTTTCTATAGCGCCGATTTTGAGGATGACAATGGGTGGGAACTAACTCATTATAGCCTGCTTCGCTTTTGTTTGTTCACGCTTGACTGCCCGCCTGAGTGACAACCGGAGGCCCCGCAGCCCCCGCGCAGCTCCTGTTATACCTACTTGTGGCTCGGCGTCAATTCTCAAAAGGGCTATAGAAGGGAGGGCCATTGAAGAGTTTCACTGTAATAAAAAAAAGACAATGAAAATACTTCTTTTTTCAATATAAATGCATAATATAAATGCTCAATAAAGTTAATAACTCAATTCTTATTATGAAAAGTTATTTTTGGGTGTTATGTGTATATTTTTAAAGTGACCAAAAAGTATTGAAACAGTATAGTAGCATTTATCTGGATGAAAAAAGCATAATATACAACGTTCAAGTTGCACGCAACTCATAAGTAATTATTTACTCAAAATTAATTTCATTGACCTCAGTAAACAACTTTTACTTCCCTTTCCGAAACTGCACTAAGAGCGTACCACATTAGACAATCAGGAAGGATAACTTGGCACAGGCACACTTTTTGTGAAACTTAATAATTAACTAACTTAATAGACGTAAATTCAATAATAGTTATACGCACAGGATACGCACTTTATTTTACTACAGTTTTCAACATATTTAACTTTTAACGGAGCTTTTTATAACATGTGCGCCACATTACCCGCCGCTCCCCTATAATCGGCATTTCTACTTTTTCTCGGGAACAATGACAGATCGATATGAAAAAATGTTAAGATGAAAGTTTGCATGTCGTACAATGGCCTACAAAAATTTATCTCGTTATTTTGCGATTTCTTTTATTGTTTACAAGGAAAATTTTAAAGTTAAATTGTTATTAAAAAAAATTCTTCTGGCCTCAAAAATAGTTTAGCCAGAATGATGTTGATAAAATGCCTTTTTCTATTAGCAGAAACATTTAAAAGTATTTGGATAAATAAAAAAGATGGAATTTTGCAAAAAAAAATGTTTTCATGTTTCCAAAATTAGAAAAAATTTTTTAAAAAGTTTTATGGAAAACCCCAACTTCTTTATTTTTTTTGCATATTTTTTACAATTTCTGCTATTAGAAGAAATGAATTTTATTAGAATCATTCTGGCTTAACTCATTTTTAAGCTAAGAAAATTTTTCTCCCTGAATATGTAATTTTAAAATTTTTCTCCTAAACGATGGAAGTTATCGTTAAAGAACAAGAGATCTTTCAACATTTTTTGAAGTCAATAAAAACTTTTCTAATAATTGCACAAATATTTTTGAACACAAATTTTGATTTGTGCAGCATTAGTGCTACTTTTTCTCGCAACTGAAATTAATCTTCAGCAATGTAAGAATACTATTATTTTAAAATCTCAATTAAAAAAAATCGAAGAGGAGCAGCGAAATCTCTACCATTTTTTAATACAAATCTTAATATTAAATTCATGTCTAGCTCGATTATATTAATTAGAGTTACTTTCAATAAAAATGTTGAATTCTCTGTCAAAAATTTGTCGCATTAATTTACTTTCTTTAAAAAGAAAAAAGTGGCGGCCGACATGAACTTACGTTTTAACGTAGGTTTAACCCTTAACTGACACTATGGGTAAAAAAGACCCCAACAAATTTTCAAGCTCGAATTAACCATACTAAATTCGAGAAAATGGGCCACGTGTCTACTTTTACCAGTAATTGACACCACTAACTAAAGGAAGAGTGGGTTAATATAGAACAACAAACGTCAACACACGTTGAGCACAAGCTCAAAGTAAACCTTGTAAAACTGTGGGGCCTTCATTACCCGGTGTGCCGTCAGTGAGCAAAAAAGTGATTTTTAACAAAAATTTGTGCCATCGATATTAGTGATTTTCGTTCAATTTCTAACGCAAGTTTATCATCTAAAGTGAAATAATTTTTTCTTTAATTATTTCTCACGCTTACAATCACATAAATATACGTAAAAAAATGCACTCTTGCAATCACGCTTGTAATCGCCCGATGTGTCACGCGCACCGCGCAGGCCTGTGTACGTTTGAAATAGTAATTAGAACTTTGAAAAAAAAACATTCATGTTAGTTTCGTATTTTAAAAATTATATTACTATTTTTGTGCATTCAAATAAAAATAAATTTATTTGAACACGGAAAAATATGGTGTTTTATTTCACCATAAAATCGAGTTTTCATTTTGCAAAATAAATACTTTTTTTGGAAACATCAATAATGCAGTAATTTTATTCTTAAACTGTAGTATCTCAAGACTACAACCTTAATTTTTAAGGCAATACTATTAAAAATTACGTGAGTTATGAATTTTTATGTGAAAAACTGACTTTTTTAAAACATTTCTTTAACTGAATTAAATTAAACTAATTCTTATCAAACCGATTCCATTTAAAAAAATATATCTCAGAATACATAACATAATTTTTGCATGCAAATATGTTCAAAACCGGCTGCGCGGGACATGTTTAAACACGTGGGGTCAATAACACCCGTTGTGCGCTATGTGCGAAATTGACTTTTATTAACCAATCCATTTGTTAAAAATCAGTTTATCTGAATTCATGAAAATATTGATTTGATTCAAACAATATATACAATGCAAATAAGTGCTATAAAGTGCCGCTAGGCGTGCTAAGGCGCTGCAGGCAGGGTTTCCTGCCGTACTAACCTAAAATTTATATAAATTATTTCCTTGATGGACTTGATGGAATTGGTCTTTTTTTCGGTGTCACGAGATTCTAAACGTTCTGACTTACTGCTAAAATAAAAACTAATTGAAAAATGGACGCATTATTGCGTCGCTTGGACGCTTGGCTATAATTTAAAGCTCTATAATTCTGCTTAACTTTTAAATATTCTAATTCATGATCTTTTAATTTAGAAATGAGACGCACAATTGGAAATTAACCAGAATTAAAAATTGGGATTGATTTAGCTTTCCTGCTTTTAAATATATAACAATAATTATGATCAACAATAAACAAATAGTGAAGGTTATACGTTATTTTCATCAGGAATGCTCAATTTTGAGGTTAAGTTTCAAACAGATTTACTTCACTTGAACAAAATCTATACTTAATTTGAAAAATATACATTCAACGTAAACAAGAACTTTGCTTAATTTAAGCAAGAGCTTTATTTGAAATAAGTAACCATTTATTTGAACTAAATACATAAGGGAAAACATTATCTGATTTTATTTAAATAAATGTAAATTAAATAATAAATTCATAAAGTTCTCTTAAAAATGTACTAAAATTAAACTATTTATTACCTTTTTGCAATTTATTATTTAAAAAGTAGAAGATTCATAATTGTAGTCGAAAATTCATTTCTTTGGTTAAACATTCAACCATTTGGTTAGAAGTTCATCTGTTTCGTTACAAATTCGACAATATTGTAAGAAAATTAATGTTTTGAGTGAAGATTATTTATTTTATTAGAAAATTAATCATTACAGTTCAAAATTTGTCTTTATTTGTGGAAAATTAATTTTCTTGGTTTATAATTCAACTATTTGGTTAGAAGTTTAGTTTTTTTCTTGAAAATTAAACGATTTTCAAGAAAAATTGCTGTTTCACGTGAAGATTCTTTATTTTAATAAAAAATGTATCCTATTTCTTGGAAATTGAATTATTTTGTTGAAAAAGGTGTTCTTTGGTTTAAAATTTATATTTTAACTGAAAACTCAATTTCATCAGTTGGAAATTCATAATTTTAGTTGAACATTTAACTTTTTCATTTTTTGTGGATCCTTTGTAGTCAAAAATTCGTCTTTTTTGGTGGAAAATTATTCTCCTTGCTTGAAAATTTCACTATTTTGTTGAAAACTCATGTAATTGATTAAAAAAAATTTTTTCTTAGGCAGAAAGAAAATCTTTTTGCTTGAAAATTCATCTTTTTAGTTGAAAATTGATCCATTTTGTTGACAAAATTAATCTTTTTGATAAAAATTCGTTGTTTTTCGTGTTTCAAATTTAATTATTAACTAAAAATTAATTGTTGATTTTAATTACACGTTTTTTGGTTAAAAATTAAATTATTTGGTTGAAACTTAAATAATTTTGTCAAAAAGTATCTAGTTCGGTTGAAAATTTTTTGTTTTAGTTAAAAATTCATATATTTAGCTAAAAAAAAATAATAAATTGGGTAAGGAAGAGGTTGTTTTGGGTATAAAGTCTTTAACTGAGTAGAAAATGCATCTCTTTTGTAAAAGATTAAACTATTTTGTTAAAAAAAATTTTTTTTGACCCATGGCATGTTAAACCGCTTCATTTTCTATAAAAAATCTGGTAAAACTCCTGTATGCTCTTGAACACTGCTTAAGTTTGTCGTATCAGCTGACTCGTTACGTACGCAAACGACGAAGTTTCGAGACTTTAGTAGATGTACGCTTCTTCATGATATAAGAGATGAAAAATCAATGTACAACACAAAAAATCTTTCAAAATACTCATAAACTTCATAAAAATTCCAAAACTTAGCTTGACGCTGAAACCGAGTATGCACCTAATTTAAAGATATTGTGGGTCATTTCAGACCCAACGCGAACTTGTCCTGGTCATTGTAAAGGCTAAACTGTCACTATAAAGACGAGATTCAGCACAGAGGGTCCTCTATTCCTGAAGATTTTTTTCCGGGTGAGAATAGGTATTTTAGGGGTACCTGCATTTTGACCAATGAGACAAAGGAAAAATACCTTGGGTTTAAAATGACCCACGGTAATTGAATCGGGTTAAATGAAAATTTTTTGACTTAAGAGCTTTTAATTTTTTTCCATCCACAACCTTATAAGAAGCAGTAAGCTTTTATTAAAACTCCAAATCGCCTAAGTCCGGTCTACAACCGTTGCAGACGGCTCGTTGCGCCGCAACCGTCTCATGTGATCTCGCGTCTAATGTCAAATGGCCAATCAGAGCGTTTCATCACATAACCTCGTACAAACACACGTTCGTGGCATCATCGATACTGAGTTCGGGTGATTTTGTTTTGCATTTATCTGGATTTTTTTGTTGGTTTGGTGGATTATGTCAGAAACGAAAAGTAAATAGTCGGCAGAACGCTTTCGGGAGTTAATAGACATTGTGAAGAAGCAGTCGGGATTGTTGCGGTTCAGAGGGATTCATTGTAGGGGTGAAAAATATTTGATTGTCAAAGCACGACGAGAAAACAGTACATTTGATAGTAAGCTCTGATTGGCTGCTGCAACAGCGCCACTCGCGACCACTGTAGACGGCTATTCCTTGCTTTGCGATGCCGCATCGTTTCGCTGAGTCTTGCGGCGATTGTAGACCAGTCTTTCTGGATTTTTTATAATAAACGGTTCAGCGCTATATGATCTGGCGACTAAATGTTCTAGTGGCGAAATGTCTTGGCGGCGAAATGTCTTGGCGGCGAAATGTCCTGGCTGCGAAACGTCTTAGCGGCTGAAAGTCCTGGTGGCTGAATGTCCTAGCGCTTTAAAGTCCGGCGTCAGAATCTCCAACGTCTAAAGCCTGGTCTACAATCTCCGCAAATATGTTAGCTCGTTGCGGCGCCGCAAGACTCAGCGATGCGATGCGGCATCGCAACGCATGGAATAGCCGTTTACAGTGATCGCGAGTGGCGCTGTTGCAGCAGCCAATCAGAGATTACTATCAAATGAACTGTCTGCTCGTCGTTCTTTGAGAGTCAAATATTTTTCGCCTCTACAATGGATCCCTGTGACCCGCAATTTGTTCTTTTGCAGTTTTTTCTTTAATTTTAATTGTTTCTCACATAACACACCAAACCAACAAAAAAATCCAGAAAAATGCAAAACAAAATCACTCGAACTCAGCGTCGACGATGCCACAAACGTGTGGTTGTACGGGGTTATGTGATGAAACGCTCTGATTGGTCCTCTAACATTCGACGGGCGAGCACGCGAGACGGGTGCGGCGCGAAAAGTTGAGTTGCACCAATTTTTCGCTCTCGTTTACTTACGGCGCCTGCTTGCGGTGCCGCAACGGCCTGTTTGGGTTGACTGTAGACCAGGCTTAAGATGGAACGTCCAAACAGTAGCGCCTGAGTGACGGGATACGTGACGTTTAGGCGTAACCGTTTAGACGCTGCTGTTTAGGTACGGGGCGTTTAGGCGCCAGACATTGAGGTGCTCAGAAGTTTAGTAGCTGGACTTAGGCCCGGGCTCCTCAGCCACCAGGTTGGCGAAATGTAGTTATATCTACATTTTTAGTTCAAAAATTCGTTAGTGTGTAAGATCGAGGAATTAGTCCAGTAGCCTGCAACACTTCTGTTTGCACTAAGTGCATACATGCATGCACTAAAGAATGAGTATTTGCCGGGACTTACTGTTTCTCAAATTATGATAATAAAACCAGTATTTTCATATTGCGTGGTAAAATATAATTAAATAAATTAATAATTTAAAAAGCATCACTACAGCATTCATTTCTTCTTGTTATTGATTAAAAGACCTAGAGTAGGTCACAACAGATATCTAATTTCTTTCATACAATCTAGAGTAAATTATTAATAATAGTAACTTACTCTGTGGGAAGACCTTAATTTTTATTTAGCAATCTACGTTCAAAAACTTGTAATAAAATTAATTATTTAATTGCTTTTAATGTTTAAAAAAATATTTCTGTTTTTTTTTTTTCATTACTAACATTAATTTATTTTGGTTAAAATTCTAAAAAAGTTTTTTTGCATACTCAATTAATGAAGTTGCATTATTCTTAAAAGTAGCCTACTTTAATCGATACGAAAATAAAATTAAACAGCTTCGCGCCCAAACATCCCGGCGGCTAAACAGCTGTGCGCCTTAGAAACCTGATGACTGCACAGTGGTCTGGAATAGGAATTCACTGTTCATAATCGCCCACAGGTCGTATTTCTTCACCGATTTAAAAGTTTTTTTTAGAAATGCTCAGCAATTAATTTTTAAGAGAATTGTTGTTTGCTTTTTTTAAATCTTTTTCACAGAGCAACAATATATAAACAAATATAGTGACAAAATTCACCATTTTAGCTTTGTGAATTTTTATCTCAAGAAAAAATACAGATAGGAATTCACTATCATCCGGAATCATTGCACAAGCATTCATAGAGCATAATTTATGTTAATAATATTTAACTCAATTATTATAAACAATTTTTATAAATAAATTCTTATTAGTGTTTTTTTATCATAAAGAAATTGTTTATTTCACGATAGTTGCTAATATTTTTCATAAGAGTCATAATTTGTAACCAAAAAATTAGCATGAGTTAACAACTATTGTTTTTATAAACATTTCTATAAACAAATTCTTTATAAACGAGTTTTTATCATTGCTGAATTGATTTTTCTGAACAAAAATGATTCACACTTTGTCTTTGAAGCCATTTATATACTTTAAGCTTTATCAAACATAAACAATATAGATTGCTTATAACAATTTCGTTAAACAACTCTCCTAATCGGCCGTTTCCTCGTAGAAAAAAATGTTTTTTTCTTCAATAATTATTAGAGTGACATTTATTGCGGTGACTAACCAACGACTTTGTGAATTAGGTCGTGCATAGTATGCAATAGGGAGATTGCATAAAATTGTTATAACAATCATATAAATTATTCATTATTTAATTTAGTTGGTTAGTCACCGCAATAAATGTCACTCTAATAATTAATGAAGAAAAAAACATTTTTTTTGTGAGGAAACGGCAGATTAGGAGACTTGTTTAGCTAAATTGTTATAAACAGTCTATATTGTTTATGTTTGATAAAGCTCAAAGTATATAAATGGCTTTACAGACAATTGTGAATCACTTTTGTTCAGAAAAATCAATTCAGCTATGAGAAAAACTCGTTTATAAAGAATTTGTTTATAGAAATTGTTTATAATAATTAAGTTAAATATTATTAAAATTAATTATGTTCTAGGAATGCATGTGCAATAATTCCGGCTGATAGTCGGTAAAACTGTCCTAAATATTGCAAGCCGCGTGTAATAAGAAGGCGGCTACTTTTGTCCTATAAATAGATACACTAGAAATCCCATTTAAGTACCGTTTCGGGTCTCGTCTTAAAAATGGCCTTTACTTAAATCGAACACTACATTCACTTGTTCACAACGTAAAATTTCAGGGCTGTGTGAACCATTTCTTTTGGATTTGGACGCATGCTAAAAGTTGATGCGACTTGAAAGACTTGAATGGGAGTTACTTAAATAGGATTCTTATTCTTATAAAATTTGGAGTTTTATAAAGTTGATAAATTTTTCCTCATCTTTTTCTTCAAAGCAGTGAATTTCACAATTAAAAAAAAACAAACAAACTATTCAGTGTCCAATGCAGCGGTCAGAAATTTTTTGTGTGCGCACACGTATATCTGAAATAAATTCTGGTTTAGGATTGAAATACTGCTTATAGAAAGAAGAGCAGGTACATCGAGAGTGTTTCAGAGATATAGTGTTACACCTACGCAGTAATGACATTTACTTGAACAGGCCTGAAATTGTTGAGCACTACAAGTATGAATGTCAATTAGGTGCACTCGGCGGCCACTTATGTAACGAACCGATGGGATAGAGACATTATTTTGTTATTCTCGCTAATATGTTTCACACATAAAGTATCTTTTAAAATCTTTAGAAATGGTAGAAAATCATTTGAAATCTGTTGCAATCCTATAAAATTCTTTGAAATTTTCTGGAAACCTTTAGAATTCTATGTAATTTTTAAATCTTAAAAAATCTAGTTGAACCTTTAGCTGGGACAACTAACGAATTTTTTTCAAAATTTAAAGCTATAAGTGGAGAATCCTACCAAATTCTCTGGAATTCATTTAAGGTCCGTCAAATCATTATATTGTTTTGAAATTCTATAAAATCGAAATGTCCCGATGTTTAAAATTTAGTGTTTCAAAGTTTTGGAAATTTACAATCTTTGAATTTTTTTACTTTCATTAAGTTTTACATTTAGCATATTTAAATTTTGCAACTGAATGTGTTTGGTTGTCTTTTTTTCCGTGGCATAAAACTTCGTAAGTTTGCTAGTTCGTGAATTATATTTTCTGTCTTTTTCAATTTTTGTCATTCTTATTTCTTTGCAGGAATATTTCATCACGTAAAATTGTAGCGACTTTGAAATGAATGTTAAAAAATAATGATAATTTTGAAATTTTTATGTATGTAAAGTCGAAAAGTTGGTGACAAAATTTACTTTTGATTCTTATTCGAAAAATATATGCAACTTTGGTGATTTAAAAAATTTAGGTTTCTTTTGAAAAATTTGGAAGAGTATGAATTGCACTATAAGCTACAGCAAAGAAATTTAAATGATGTAAATTTCTTCCCATGATTTTAAAGAAAATATTTGCACATTATTTTATTATCGTGGTCAAAAGCTTTAATATATTATTTTCCAATTAAAAATATGAGAAAATATTTTTTTTTTGTTTTTCATCGGTTATTTATTTCACGAACTCAAGTGAATTATAAAAAAAAATACAATAAATTTTCTTCAAAAAGGTGTATCTCTCTAATTCTTTGAAGTAACTTGAAAACTTCTTTAAACTGACAAAACAACATTGATTTTTAGAAAATCTGAAAAATATATTTTACGAAAAGGGCCAACTTTAATTTTTCCCTTCTGATTCTTTTGATTAAAAGTAACATGAAGGAGATTCTGTAAATTACGTTCTCGCTGAACTCAGCAAAAAAATTCAGAAAATTTTTAATTTCTGACATTTTATAATGGGAATTTTGTAAAGCCCGAAGTTAGTAAGTTTTCAAAATTTCCGACTACCAAAATTATAAATTACCGACAAAAGAATAGTTGAATTTCACATTGTTTTATCTGTTGGAATAATATTTTGTTTGTATCTGCATACTGCAGATATTAAAATTTAGGAGTTCTTTTTTATTTTGCTACAACACGGACAATAAGATTTTGAAAAACTTTAAAATTAATTAGATTTTATTTTGAAACAGGGATTCTAAAGAAAATGGATTCAGAATAACAAAATTACAACAACAAAATTCTGTTATTCTTAATAAACATTTAAAAGTACTCAAACAAATCAAAGTTAATTTTAAACATGTGAAAATTTTTTTTCTCCTAATGCAAATTATTGAAGATTTTGAAAAAGGACGCTGAATTCAAATTACGAAAGGTTTCAAATGAACGGAAAAATTTTGCTTAAATTCCCAGAAAAATGTTAAATGATTTTTTATTGTAAAAAATTAACTTTAGGATAATGTTCTAAATGACATTTAAAACGTTTAGATGTCTTAGAAAGATTAAAAAATAATGGTCAATTTGAAAATTATAAAATTTTTTAGAAAAATATAGATTTTTTACAATTTTTAAAAAAGAAGCTTTTTATGAATTTGGAAAGGTTTTAAGAGAATCAAACTATTCTCCAGTATTTTTAGGAAAATTTAAAGTTATTTTCTGGAAGATTTTAGGACATTTTTTTATTTTGCAGAATTAAAAACAAATTTTAGTTTAAAAATTGTAAGTCTAAACAAATTAACTAAAATGATACATTTTAAACAAATTTAAATAATTTTAATTAATTTATGTAACACTTTGCTTTTATTTATAACTTTTGTCATAATATTTAGCTTAAGCTTTAAGAGGAAAAAGGGGGTTTGATTATATTTGATTTTAAATAAAACATGAACTAAAGTTATTTTAAGCTAAAAAATAAACGTTGTTAAAAATTATTTATAAAATGGAGGGAAATATTTTATTGTTAATTATAACTAGTTTTAGAAAAGAACTCGAGTTTAACTTTTCAACTAAATATTTCACAATTTTCATTGTTTATTTAATAATGGTTTTTAGGGTTTAATGTTTTTCTCTCTCGCTTTAGGTAATAGTTGCAACCATTATTTAATCCTAATGCTGTAGGTCTCATTTTATTTCTTAAAATATTCTTTGAAAATCTCAGTGTGTTCTTATTCACTAACTTTTATTTATGGATTATAAAATCGTTATTTTGTAATCAATAGGTTTTTATAAATAATTTATTTTTATAAAAACGCACCAATGCGACTTGCAGAGAGTCTTTCAATGAATAAAATATAAGCGCTACAGCATTAGAATTGCAAGTTTTACTTAAAAAGAAAAAGAAAAACATCAAGCTCTTAATAGTTATTGTCTTATAATGGAAATTTGAAATACTTTTTTCGAAAGTACACCTCGAGTTCTTTTCCAAAATTAGTTAGAATTAACATTCGCTTATTTTTTCCGATTTTAAAAATAATTTTTAACAGGGTTTATTTTTTGAACTTGAAATAACGTATGATAATATTAATAAATAATAATAATCAATAAATAAGAAATAGGGAAACAAGTCGCGTTCATTAAAACACATAATATGTTTATTAGGATATTTGGAAATTTGAAATGAATTTAAATTAATAAATAAAAAATATTATAATATGTATATTATAGAATATAATATGAAATAATATAACATTCAGACTATTTTCTTTTCAGATAATCAAAAATTACACAAATAATTATATGTCTATTTTAATTGCGCATGAATAATAATGTGTTGTGTTTAGTAGGAACGCACTGGGATTTACGTATAAAAGCAGTGAATTTTACGATTTTCGAACATTATTTTTACTTGAAAAGATTTTTAAAAATCTGAACGATTATTACATTTTACCCAAAACTATCATAATATTATTTTTATTTGACAAACCTTTGTTTAAACATTTTCGCAGTGAATTATTTGAATTATAGGCCAAATGCATAGCTAGCGCCGCCACCCGGCGACCGTCAACTCTCATGACAAATATTTTCCACAAGCCTCCAGAAAAGTGGCATGGGGCTGATTAAAATCGCCAAATTCGTCAATTCCCTTTAAATGGGGATTGATACATAAATAGAAGACCATCGAAGTTTTCCGAAGCTTTCAGATCAGCAATCATCGTGTAGCAGAAAACCTGAACAAACCGAAGTTCGAGTCGTGCATTTCCGGCTTAGGGTACCTTTTCATGGAGGTCTGTTTACAATTAAAGCCATGTGATAAGTGGGTCACGTGACCAGATTCCTACCTTACCGCCACTTTTATTATTTTTCAACTCGATGTGGTGCTTCGTATGAAATTAAGATAGGAGATAAAAAAGTGAGGTTAAGGTAGGAATCTGGCCACGTGACCCACTCGTTGCCTAGCCTTAATCGTGGAGTTAATATTTTTCATAGGATTCATTTCTAGCTGTTCTGTTCGTTTATGGCGAATTTGATTGGCTGAAAACCTAGATACAAACTCGATGTATCAAGTTAATTCATCAGCTTATTCAAATTCGACCTCCGTGAAAAGGTACCCTAACACACGCCCTCAGGGTACCTTTTCGCAGAGGCCTGTTTTGAATTAATCGTGGAATCAATATTTTTCGTAGGATTCATTTTGAGCTACTGTGTAGGTTTATGACCAATTTTATTGGTTTATAACCTAGATACGAACTGGATGTGTCAAATTAATTAAACGATTTATTCAAATTAGGTCTCCGTGAAAAGGTACCCTTACAGTAGTAATCATGCGTCTTCTGTTTTTCGGCTCTGAAACAGGCTCGGTCAACTACGTGGGAAATAAATGGCGAAATTCAGCGCGATCTGCGATGGGCAGGAGAAGTACAGAAACATGCATGTTTTGGTCGCTATATATGGGCTTGCTTCTGCCTTAGATGTGTTGACTAGTAAAATAATTTAAGAAAAAAGTGTGAATAAAGACGAAATTAAGAAAACAAGAAAAGCAAAATAAGAAATTAAATATAATTATCATTCAATTTCTCATTTTACGTTTCTCATTTAATTAATTTTGCTTTTATTTTTGTCTTTTAAGCAGAAAAAGATAATTGCCAGACGAGTTAGGATGTGCATACGTATGAATTTTTATTTTTTCTGAAGCAGATTTGATCTGTGATATACAGTTTTTTAAATATGTTATAACCGCAACAGTTTGCGTTTTCAAGAAACTCTTTTCATCGAAGTAATACCGGCACTCGAAAAACCGTTTTGCATTAATAGTCTCATACGGTGACAGCACCAGACAACACGTGACAGAAACAAATGACAACAATTTTCCGCGCACGCGCTTTTTACACCAATTTGCGCCATCTGCGATGGGCATGATAACTAATTTGACTTCCCTCGCTGTCTCGCAACCTCCCGCGCCCAAGTTCAAAAAATTCGCCATTTTCCTTTATTGAGTTGACCGAGCCTGCTCCTAAACGGTGGGTATGGTGGGCACAAATTTCTAGCTCGATCTGACAGCACTGACTAAACCTTGAGTCTAGTCTGGAAATGGTTTTTGTTGGAATTTCTTTTCACGAGGGATAAAACCAGGTCAAAACGTTGACTTTAAAAGTAACTCTTAACCACGTTAGGGTCAATTTCTGCGTAAACGCGTGGCATTGAGAAAGAGCCATTATCCGCAATGATATGTAGTTGAACAGCTTTCTGCAGAAAATTGAGCAATTACTTGGTGTTGCGTGCAGCAGTCGAGTTGGTAGGGGGCACTCAAAGAGCGTCATCTCAAGTCTGGAGACGGGCTCCCAGCAAGGCACGATATATGATGGTCATTATGGTAGTATTGCGTCAGTGTGAACACAATCTCAGCTCTAGAGGAAAGATGTTGATGGGTTCTTTGTGTGAGTAAGTACGCACATACCGAGGTGCGCCGCTATAAATCTGCCAAGTGGTGGCAAATTAAATCATTAGTTGGAAGCTGCGAACAAATTGCGCCGACGTATGCACTCCTTTCTTTTTCTCCGCTGTTATGGCTGTTTTAAGGTTTGCGGCATAGTGCCGTCCAAACAAGAAAATTATTATCTACATTGCGGTTGAGCACCCCCTCCCCGCTCCCTGTTGAAAGTGAGAGAATTGAAAAAGATAGAAATTGCGGGATAGGGAAACTTACAAACATTCTATCTCAATGGGTCACTTTGCATCCCTATCTTTTCCTATGGCCAATCTCAATAATTTTCTATCTCTTTCTCTACCTTTCGTCACCAATGACTCTTATATTTTTCTGTCACTCAGGCATTGTCTATCTATTATGAATTTTAATCTTTGTCTATCTCTTTCCAATGGGTATAAAACCAAGAACGTCCTTGGGCCATTTCTAGGACATCCGAAGTCAGTCCAATCAACGTCTCTAATACTTCTAATGTCCTAAAGACGTATTAAAGAAGTAGTATATTCTCTGCACATCTTTCGTACTGACATTATACATCTGCCCTTCTATCTCTCAACATGTCATTTTGCATCCCTAAAATGCTATTTTTTTATCCCTAGACTCAATAAACTTTTATCTCTTTCTTTAACTTTCGTGATCGAAGGTCCTCATCCTTTTTTTAAATATATGCTACCTCTTTAATATGAATTTGGACATTTTGTTTATCTCTTTCTATCTTCCGCGATTGAGTACTCTTATAACTTGCTATCCTATTCTGGAATCCATCAACAAGAAATTTGATGGTAATTTAGATTGACAAAGAGATAGTAAAAGATACAAAGAGATAGGAAAAGATACACAGAGATATAAAAAGTTTGGTATGCAAAGATAAAGGATAGGATGAAATAGGAAAGCGGGAATTAAAAAAGATAGGCATTAAGTTATAACGAAAAATAGATGGTAAGGATAGATCTAAGTAGATTAAGGAAAGGATGTGATAGAGAAAACAAGATTAAAAAATTTAGATAGGAATTTATATTCTCAGTGATAAAAAAAATACTGACGTCATTAGACGGAGGATAGGATGAAATAAAGATTAGTAGATTAAAAAAGATAGACAAGAATTTATATTAAACGAGAGGTAAAAAAGATTGATAAGCATATATAAAAGATAGGATGAGATAGAGAAGGGACTGAAAAGGGAAGACGCGAGTTTAAAATAACAAGGAGATAAAAAAGATTGACGTGGATAAATAAAGCATAGAAAGATATAAAAGAGGGAATTGAAAAAGGTAGAAAGAAATTAAGATTGACAGAAGAGGTCGAAAAATATTGACAAGAATAGATAAAGCTGGATGAGATAGAGAAGGAGTGATTGAAAAAGATAGACAGGAATATAGATTACAGAAGTAGAAAAAGATTCATAATAATAGATAAAGAAAAGGGTGAGATGGACTAGAGAAAATTGAAAAAGGTGTGAAATTAGATTGACAAATACTAGGCAGTCTGATAAGACCCTGAAAAATGAAACACGGAGACGTTTTTTTGGCCAAAGTCGGTTTTATTTCTCAACATACTCTCCTTTTAGGTCGATACAGCGAGTCCAACGATTTTCTA
>NC_046657.1:150602259-150643189 GCF_010883055.1 Belonocnema kinseyi
ACAGGCGCATTGTGATGATAAAGCGGTTTTTTCTTCTTCAAATGCGGTCGTTTTTCGGCGATTTCGATTTTCAATCGGTCCAATAATGATGAATAGTATGCTGTAGTAGTGGATCCAGGTTTCATCCATGGTTATGAATTGGCGCAAAAACTCGGTCGGCTTACGGGAAAATAATGCCAAATTCTGCTACCTCTCTCAATTTCACTTTAAGATCATTCAACATCATATCATGGATTTTTTCAACATTTTCTGGTGTAGTGACCTCTTTTGGGCGCCCAGATCGTTCAGCATCAATTGTGCTCGTACGGCCACAACAAAACTCGGTAAACCACTTATAAATCGTTCCAATCGACGGTGCAGAGTCCGGGTAATACTTATCCAGCTTGGCCTTGGTCTCGGATATCGTTTTCTTGCGAAGATAGTAGTGTTTGATCAAAACTCGAAACTCAGATTTTTCCATATTAAAAAAAACTCGGAGGTTAGTCTCTTCTCAGTGCTGTAACTTGTAAATGCGTAAACATAAAAGGCTGAAGTTTTGACAGGCGTCATTTGAAGGATCAAGCTCGGCGAAAATGGTTCACATTAGTGAATACTAATGCCACCTCTTAGAATTTTCAGGTACTTATCAGACTGCCTAGTACATAGAAAAACATAGACATTTATAGACGTAGAATAGGAAGAGATAAAGAAGATCAGATTAAAAAAGATGGATGAGAATTTAGAATAACCAAGAGATAGAAAAAGATTAAGAAGCATAGATCAAAGATAGGATGAGATAGAGAAGGAATTGAAAAAGATAGACGTGCATTTAAAATAATAAGAAGAGATAACAAAGATTGAAGTGGATAGATAAAGCATAGAAAAAGATAAAAAGAGGGAAATGAAAAAGGTAGAAGGAAATTAAGATTGACAGGAGAGGTCGAAAAATATGGACAGATTGAAATATAGATAGAAAACGTAGAAATTATTAGACGTACAGTAGGATAAGATAAGAAAGAGGAGATTCAAAAAGATAAAGGGGAATTTAAATTAACCGAGAAACAGACAAATTTAGAGAATAGCTAAAGGATAGAATCAGATAGAGAAGAGGGGATTAAAAAAGATATAAGTGAATTTAGATTAAAACTGAGGTAAAAAAAGATTCACGTGGTGAAATAAAGTATAGAATAAGATACAAAGAAGGAGAATGAAAAAGATAGATGGAAATTTAGATTGACAGAGAGGTAGAAAAATATTGACAAGAATAGATAAAGGACAGGATGAGATAGACAAGAGGAGATTGAAAAAAATAGACAATGATAGTCGTAGAATAGGATGTAACAAAGAAGAGGAGATTGTAAAAGATAGACCGGAGTTTAGAGTAATCGCGGGATAGAAAAAGATTGATAAACATATATAAAAGATAGGATGAGATAGAGAAGGGATGGAAAAAGGTAGACGTGAATTTAGAATAATAAGGAGCTAAAAAAATTGCAGTGGATGAATAAGGCATAGAAAAAGATAGAAAAGAGGAGAATGAAAAAGGTAAAAGGAAATTTAGATCGATAGATAGGTAGAAAAATGTTGATGGGGATAGATACAAGATAGGATGAGATAGCAATGGATGTATTGAGAAAAATTGATGTGGAGGAAGGATAGAATAAAATAGAAAGAAGGGGATTTCCTCTTGTCTATCTCATTCTACCCTTTATCTATACTTTTCAATATTTTTCTATATCTCGGATGATCCTAATTACCGTGTATCTTTTGTAATCCCTTCTTCTTTTATTTATCCTAATCTCATTATATCAATGCCTATGTTTCTTTATTTATTCGTTAATCTAAATTCAGGTCCATATTTTTCCACATTCTCTTCTCTATCGCATCTCACCCTTTATCTACTATTGCCAATCCTTTTCAATTTCCGTTAATATTCCCATCTTTCTTGTTCAATAACGTCTTTTCTATCTCATCCTATTCTTTATCGATTATATTCCATCCTTTTCAACTTCTTTTAATCTAAATTCCTGTATATCTTTTTCAGTCTCCTCTTTACTATCTGTTTGTATCCTACATTTACCAACGTCTATATTTTTCTATCTATTTTTCCAATATAAATTTGAGCTTATCTTCATACGGCTGATCTTCTCCATCTTATTCTACCCTTTATATAGTTTAGTCAATCATTTTTATATCTCCGTTTATCTAAATTCCCGTCTATCTTTTTGAGTCTTCTCTTTTTTGTTTGATCTCAATCTACGTCTACGAATGTCTCTCTTTTTCTATATATTTGCCAATCTTTTTAAATCTCCTCTTCTTTAATTAACCCTAATCTACCTCTATCAATGTCTATGTTCATCTATCTATTTATCAATATAAATCCCGTTAATCTTTTTCCATACTCTCTATCTCATCCTATCCCTTAACTCTTATTGTCAATCTTTTTCTATTTTTGTTAATATTCCCTTCTATCTTTTTCAATCTCCTCTTTTCTATCTCTCCCTATTCTTTATCTATTATTTTCAATCCTTTTCTACTTCTTTAAATCTAAATTCCCGTCTATCTTTTAATCCCATATTTGCTATCTCATAGTATCCTACATCTGCCAACGCTTATGTTTTTCTATCTATTTTTCAATCTTTTTCAACACCCTCTTCTTTATATCATTCTATTCTTGAACCTCCTGTTCTTTATCTCATCCTATCCTACGTATATCAAAGTCTATGTTTTTCTGTCTCTTTCCCAATCTAAAATCACTTCAATTTTTTCAATCTCCTCTTCTTTATCTCATATTTCCTACGTCTATTAATGTCTATGTTTTTATATATATCTTATTCTACGATTTATTTATCGACGTAAATTTGTTAAACCTTTTTGTTATTATAAATTCTCTTCTATCTTTTTAAATCCCTACTATATCTCTTCTTATCTTTTTTCTATGCTGCTTAATCTTTTTCTGTCTCTCAGTTAATCTAAATTCTCGTCTATATTTTTTTAATATACTCTTTTTCATCTTATCCTATGCTTCGTCTATCAACTTCAGTATTTTTTTATCACTTTGAATATAAATTCCTATCTACCTTTTTTAATCTCTTCTTCTCTATCACATCCTATCCTTTATATATCAACATTTATCTTTTTCTATGTATATCTCAACCTAAATTAATGTCTTTTTCAACCCCCTCTTTCCTATTTCATCCTATCCTTCATCTATTATTGTCAAACTTTTTTCTATTCCTGTTAATAAAAATTCTCGTCTTTTTCAATATTCTCTTCGCTACCTCATCGTACCCTATATCTATCAGCATATAAATTTTTCTATATATTTGTCAACCTAAATCCACGTATATCCTTTTGTATCTCCTCTTTTCTATCTCATATTTTCCTTTATCTTTTCATCTCAAACTTTTTCTATCTGTGTCTATCTTTTCCTATCTCTTTGTAAATCTAAATTTACATCACATGGTTTCTCAATGGATTCCAGAATTTGTAGGGATAAAAACTTATTAGAGTACTTAAACGCCGAAGACAGAAAGAGACCGACAAAGATTAAAATTCCTATTAAAGAGATGGCATAAAGTAAAAAAAAGATAAGGATCTTCGGTCACGAAAGGTAGAGAAAGAGATAGCAAATTATTAAGACTAGGGATAGTAGAAAATAGAATTTTAGGGTTGCAAAGTGACTCATTGAGAGATAGAAGAACAGAGAGAATAATTTTACTTTTTCCTATTCACCATTTTCTATATTTTTCTGTTTTTCTACTTTTATCAGAGCAAAACCTTCAGGTGGACGTGGAAAGATTGACTGGAAAAGATCGCAGAAAATGTATATTGACGATAGATAAAGTATAAGATGAGATATATGAGAAGGCATTGAAAAAGATAAGAGAAGAATTTAAATTGACAAAGATATAGAAAAATATTAGCGTGGGTAGACGAAGGATAGGATGAGATAGAGAAGAGGTTAATAAAAAATATTAAGGTGGATTTAGATTGAAAAATAGATAGAAGAAGATAGACGCTTATAGACATAGAATACGACGAGATAGAAAAAAGGCAATTAAAAAAGATAGATCGTTATTCAGATTGACAGAAGGATAGAAAAATATTGATGTGAATAGAAAAAGAATAGGGTAAGATAGAAAACAGGGGATTGAAAGAGATAGACGGAAATTTAGATTGACAGAGAGATAAAAAAAGATTGACGTATAGAGGTAAAGGACAGGATGAGATAGAGAAGACGGGATTGAGAAAGATTCGAAAGTATTCAAACAGATAGGATATCTTGTTTTTTACTTCCAGAAGGACCTTTCAAACCAAACACAAATTTTATTAGTGCACGAATGACCAGTCTTGTCCGAATTTTACGTATAATCGCATCTGCAATAATTGAAAATTAGGACAGCAAGATTTTATTTGATTTTGTAGAATTAACCTGCATAAACAAAAATAAAGTTCATAGTATAAACACCGCAGGTTTTTCAAGAGCTTCACTTTTTGTCAGATTTTTAATTAAAGAGAAAATTTTAATTTTAAGAAACGTAATTGTTTAAACAATTTATTATTATTTTTAATAATATTCTCTTAAAATAATAGTGAAAAATTTCAGTTTCTTCATTAAGTCCCCAACTTTTGACCAATTTTTAATTAGAGTGAGATAAATAATAAGTTAAACAATTAATTGTTCAAACAATTTAGTATTATTTTTAATAATATTCGATTTTAATAATGCTAGAAAGTTGCGTTTTTTCTGAAATTTTTTAATGATAGTCTACTTTTTATTTGGAGCGGGTTAATCACTTACTCAGTCCAGCAAAAAAATTATTTAAATAAATTATTATTGTTTATAACTATCTTATTCTTTATTAACGCTAGATAGTTGCGGTTTCTTCTGAAACTCTTAATTTTACACAAACTTTTCACTTACTAGAGTAATTAATGATGCATGTTAATAAAAAAAAAGTTGTTTAAACACTTTATTACTGTTTATAACTATTTTCTCTCAGATAATTACTAGAAAGCTCCGGTTTTTTCTTTAATTGTTAACTTTATGCTTCATTTTTATTAAGAGTGTTTTAATAATAAGTTCAATTTAACAAAGATAATTTTTTACACAAATCTTCATTTTTTATAATTATCTTCTTCTATATTAATGCTAAAAAGTTGCGTTTTTTGGAAATTTTCAACTTTTTGTAAACTTTTCGTTTAGAGCGAGCTAATAATTACTGCCAAGTAATAATTCATTCTATTTGATAAATAGAATTGTCTTAACAATTTTTCATTATTTTTAATAACATTCTCTTTCGTTATTGATAAAAAGGTGCATTTTTTTCATTTTAAACTTTTCGTCCACTTTTTAATTTACGAGAGAAATTAAAGCAATAATTTTTAAACAATTTGTTACTAATTATAATAAAATAATAATTATGGATTTAAACAAAAAAGTGTTAAGCAACTACTCAAAGGAAAAATTTACACTTAATATAATCCATATAGACAATTTTTGAAGAATATTTCAAATATTTGTTTATTTGCGAAAAATATATACACAACAAAGAAAAAAATTACTTAAAAAATGATTCTTTGTATTTTCTATTTATTATTTGTTTATAACTAAAAAAGCCAAAGCAAAGTTAAGCATTTCAGAAAAAACCACAACTATCGAGCAGTTTTACAAGAGAAGATAGTTATAAACAAAAAGTGGGAAATTAAAAAAAAACTGCGACTTTCTATTTCTATTCTAAGAGAAAAGTGATAAAAACAATAATAAATTATTCAAATAAATATTTTTGCTAAATGGAATTAAATATTAGCTCTCTATAAATACAAAGTGGACCAAAAGTGGAAAATTGTAGAAGAAAACGCAAATTCTAGCTTTATTTAAAAAGAATATGATTAAAAATAATATATGTTTAAACAATTATTTTTGTTAACTTGAAATAATTATGACTTTACCCTAATTGAAAAGTGGACGAAAAGTCGAAAATTTCGGAAAAACCGCAATTTATAGCATTATTAAAAGAGAATATTATTTACAATAATAATGCATTGCTTAAACAATTATTTTTTTAACATTAATTAATTTTGAAGCTCATTTAAATTAAAAATTGGACAAAAAGTTAAACATTTTTGAAAAAACCGCGACGTTCTATCTCTATTCTAAAAGGAAATGGCTAAAAACAATGATAAATAATTTCAACAAATTAGTTAATTATCTAATTATCAGTATAAAGTAATATTCCATGTACTCGCATAACCTATTTTTTACCTATGGAGTTTTTTTGGGACCCAGAAAATAGACTTATGGGGGTGATATTTGGAAAGTAATTATTTATTTGTATTTTATGGTTAATTGTAAAAAGTAATGTGTGTCGATCCGTGAAGTTATTTTAACTTTGAATTTCCCTCGATTCTTTTTGTTGGTGAAACTATAAAAATTCGGTTGCCCATCGGTCTCGATTTATAATTAATTTTTATTAAATAAAAAGTTGTTTATATTTTTTTCTTCATTTTGTAGGCATTTCTAGAGTATGATGCGTGTTTATAGCAAATTTCAAACAGTTTCAACAATATTTGGCTCAGTTATGAAGATTTATGTTTAAAGCAATAATTTAATTTGGGTCATAATTTATTTTACTTTTTTAATTTTTATAATTCAAAATATTTATCGGAAAAAGAACTTTAAACAGTAAAAACTTCAGACTTGACTTTCTCTCCAAACCCGTTAAAAAATTTGAACTTAAAAATTTGAATATCACGAGATGCTTGGAAAATAGTTTTTAGCGTTTTCGAGCTATGGTCCGGATGCAATTAGGCGCCCTCTTATTACATTCGGATCCTCGCTCGAAATCGGTACAACGTATTGTCCAAGCGTCTCGTGATATTTAAATTTTTAAGTTCAAGAATCTTTTAAAATACGGGTTTGTAGGGAATGGCAAATTTTTTTTTTATTTGAAGTTCTTTTTCCGATAAACATTTTGAATTTGAAAATTAAAAAAGTAAAATAAATTATTATCTAAATTTAATTATTATTTGAAACATTAATCGTCCTAACTTAGCAATATATTGTTAAAACTGTTAAAAATGTGAATACAATAATAGGGCACCTCATTGCTTCCGGACCCTGAATTCCAAAAAATGTGATCCCGTAATACTAAAAAATTATAAAAATCCTTCGGACACGGAATTTCTCCTATATAACACTATAATTTCACCAAGTTTCAATAAAATCGAACGACCACATGCAGATCCTGATATTTCCGACGCATCCTAGCCCACGTACCTTTTGATTGCTCGAGATTTCCTCGCATCGTCGCTAATTCAGTCAGTAGATTTACTATCGAGATGGAATCTTGCCGCTTCGTTAAAGCAGAGCCGCAAAAAGTAGAGAGAAGATACAAACTCGTAACTCTGTCGAACTCAAAGCTCGTTTACGATCTTCGAAGCCCTTTGGAGCGACGCGCTCTTTATTTGATTTTAAAGAGCAGTACTTCCGGGGAAAATCCCTTTGGTAAAATTAGATAGAGCTCGCGTATGCTCGAATTACGTTACAACTTAGGTACGTTGCGATTTATTGCAAACGCAAAGAAGAGGATCGAGTCTGAGGTGCGATAGTGCCGCATCCCATAGTGAAAAAATTCCTTTTTTTGATTCCAAATAACTTACGCCCTAAATTATTATTATTAACCGGTTTTTCCAAAAAAAAAGCTTACAAAATTTCTCAGAGATTTGTCGAATCTGGTTTTTAAATTAGGCAATCAACTTTGCTGACTTCTATGATAGTTCTCTAGCCTGATTTTTAAATTAGGTATTCGATTTTTCTGTAAATAAACAATTATGGCAAAAAAATGGCAAGTTTTTCTATTTGACGTTCCCGGCGATCATGAATAAGATGATAATTTTTAAAGTAATTTCGATGGAAACAATTTGTTGATGAAGAAATTTTTGCTAATATTGTTAACAAATTTAATAAACAAATAAATTATTATTTGGTTATTTGTCGGCAGAAAATTCTATTTTTTCAATGATAATCCTTTCAGTTTGGAACTTCGTGACAATATTAGCAAAATTCATAACTATTTTATAAATTTTATGATTTTTTCAAACAAATGCAATAAACAAATTCATCATTTGGGCATTTGTCGGGAGAAAAATTTTGGATTTTCAATGCTTATCCTTTCAGTTGGGAGTTTCATGACAATTTCAGCAACAACCATAATTTATTGATCAATTTTATGATTTTTTAAACAAATTTAATAAACAAAAGCATTATTAGGGCATTTGTCGAAAAAAATTATTTTCTTCGATGTCAGACGTTTTAATTGGGTTCTTTATAATAATTTTAGCGAAATTTATAGTTAGTTGATAAATTTCATGATTTTTTATAACATATTCAATAAACAAATGCATTTTTCGGGCATTTATCGGCAGAAAAATGTTTTTTTTTGCAATGCTAATCCTTCCAGTTGGGAACTTCATGGCAATTTCAGCAAAATTAATAACTAGTTAATCAAATTTATTTAAAAATTAAATTTATTAATCCATTTTGTGATTTTGTAAAACTTTTTTGAAAAACAAATGCATTATTACGGCATCTGTCGATGGAAAGATTCTTTTTTTTTCAATATCAGACTTTTTAATTGGGCTCTTCATAATAATTTCAGCAAAATTCATAACAAGTTGATAAATTCTATGACTTTTTAAACAAATGCATGGAAAAGGCATTTGTCGAAAGAAAAATTCGTTTTTTTTTCAATAAAAACTTTTTTATTTAGAAACTTGATGATAATTTCATAAAGAACTTATAATTTAATGATCAATTTTATGATTTTTGAAACAATTTTAATAAACAAATGCATTATTGCGGCGTCTGTAGACAGAATTTTTTTTGTGATATCAGACATTTTAATTGGGATCTTCATTAAAAATTCAACAACATTCATAATCAGTTGATACATTTTATAAATTTTTTAAAACGAATTTCACAAACAATTGCATTATTGTTTATTAAAATTCTTGAAAAAAGTCATAAAATTGATCAATAAATTATGAATTATTTCTGAAGTTGCCATTAATTTCCTAATTAGAAAAGATTATATCGGAAAGAACGAATTTTTCTTTTAAAAAATGCCTTATCTATGCATTTCTTCATTGAATTTGTTAAAAAAAGTCATAAGATTAATAGAAAAATAATGATTTTTTTAAAATTATCATAAAGTTCCTAATTAAAAAAAAAATTACATCGGAAAAATTGAAGTTTTCTGTCAAGAAATGATTAATTAATGCATTTGTTTATTAAATTTGTTCATAATATTAACAATAATAATCTCAACAAGAAACTCCTGTATCATTATATAGTTTTCTTCCAAAGTACTTGCAATGTGATTAAAAAAAGAAATGATTGAAAATCATAAAAAACATTCTTTCAACCAATAATTTGTTTATAAACTTTTGTTTTATTATATAATGTCAGAAAATATATTTAAATAACGTTACTCCATTCAACTTAGGAGATTTCAAGAATTTGCATGTTATTGACGAGCACCGGGAACATAAAATAGAAAAAATTGTTTTCGTCATATTTGTTTCTTCATAAAAAATTGAAAGCCTATTTTTTTAACTTTATTTTGAACCAAAAAAGTAATTTATTGCCACTGTGCGCTGGAGTGATAGACATTTTCGAAGGAGCTTTTTATGGAAAAATTTTTTATTTTTTTTATTCTTTTATTATTATTTCTATCATTTTTTTAAAATTATTATTTTTTATTATTTATTCATTTTTGATTCTTTGAATTTTTATAAATATCGCCCGGAAATATTTTTAAATTCACACAAAAAGAAATGCATTTTTTTCTGTAAAAATAAAATTATATTTCGAGATGGTGCAAATCTCATGAAGTTTAACACGTTTTTCCCGTATGAAAAATACGTTTTTATCAATTTTATTCAGAATCATCAATATTAAGTTAATCGAATCGAAAATTAACATTTCTATTCACAATTAGCCATAGAATACAAATGAAATATTGCTTTTTAATTTTTTTCCTCATAAGTCTGTTTTATAGGGTCACAAAAAACCCTCATGAGTGAAAAAATGGGTTTTTAGGAGTTTTTGGCATAATTCATGAACTTTTATATTTTTTTAAATGTAAATTCTTTAACACACATGTAATACTACTTTCTACTGATAGTTAGAGGTTGAAATAAATTGTTCAAATAATTTATTATTGTTTTTAGCTATTTTATTTTAGAATAGTGTTAGAAAGTCGCATTTTTAAAAAATGTTTCACTTTTTGCCCAATTCTCAAGGAGAGTGAGGCCATAATTAATGTTGACAAAAATAGTTCTTTCATCAATTTATTATTATTGATAATAATATTCCATCTGAGTATTGCTAGAAAGTTGCGGTTTTTTCTGAAATTGAAGACTATTTCATTACTGTTCACTTGGGGTGAATTAAAAATTATATCAATTTATCAAAAATAATTATTTAAACAATTTATTATGGTTTGAAACAATCTTCTTTTTTATTAATTCAGGATATGTGCAGTATATTACATGTTAGCAATTTTATCATAGAATAGAGTAAGAAAAACGAGTTTTTCTTAATTTTCCACTTTTTGTTAAGTTTTTAATTAGAGTGAGGTAATAATTATAGTGGAAAAGAATTATTTTTAACAATTTATTATTATCCTTAATACTATTCTAATTGAAGAAGGCTAGAAAATTACAGATTCCAAAAACTTCCCATTTTTGTCCAATTATGTCCATTTTTGTCCAAATTTCAATTAGAGTGAGTTAAATAATTGATTAAAGTTAACAAAATAATTATTTAAACGATTTATTATTATTGTTAATAATATTCGATTAAAATATTGCTACAAAGTTGCGGTTTTTTCTAAACCTGTAAACTATTTGACTGTTTTTCATTTTAGGCATGTTGCTAATTAATTCACTTTAGAATACATAATTATTTTAATAAATTATTATTGTTTATAACTATTTTCTTCTTTATTAATGCTGGGTAGCTCTAAAATGTTTAAAATATTTCTTGTACATAAACTACTACTTTATAATGATAATTAGATGTTTAAATTAATTTTTTAAACAATTTATTAATTGATGTAAACGAAAAGATATATTTGCGCAATTTATTATTATTGTCAATAATATTCTCTTAGAGTAAGGATAGAATATGTTGCTGTTTTTTCCTGAAATTAAAAACTATTTAAGTGCTTTTCACTTCGGGTGAGTTAATGATTAATTTGATTTAGGGCACATAATTATTTAAACAAATTATTATTGTTTTTAACTATCTTCTTCTTTATTAATGCTAGATAGATGCATTATCTTCTAAAATGTAAGAAATGTTTCTAATATACAAAATACTACTTCATACTGATAATAAGATGTTTACGCAAATTGTTTAAACAATTTATTGTTGTTTTTAGCGATTTTATCTTAGAATAGAGTTAGAAAGTCGCGCTTTATTCAACATTTTTGAACATTTTCCAATTCTCAATTAAAATGTGGCTATATTTAATTAATGTAAACAAAAATGATTTTTTTAACAATTTATTATTATATTTAATAATATTCTTTCAGAATAAGACTATAAAAATCGTAGAAAAATCGAAGAGAAAATTGCTAAAAACAATAATCAATTGTTTAAAAAATGTATTGAAACATCTTATCATCAATGTAAAGTAGTATTTTATGTATTAGAAACAATTTGCATTATAAAAACAACACGCAGAAAAATCATAATTAGCGCCAGAAACTCTTAAACCCCTTTTTTCACTTATGGTTTTTTTAGCTGGAATCATGCATGTGTCATAAAAAATTGTTTTTTGCCTTAAAAGTGGTCTTCAATATAAACAATTTTTTAAATCATTGTAACTGATTTTTTAAATCAAAAAATAGAAATTTTTAAATTGAATTTTGGGTAACTTATTTTCAGTTTCCATAAATTACCTGCAACATTACCACATATTACTAAAAAATTTCATAAATTTCCGGAAATTTTTAAAAATGTTTAAATTAAATTTTGGTTTATTAAGGTAAGTTACTCTATTTTCCTGTAAAATTACTAGAAATGACCGAACATTTCCATAAATTTCCGGAAATTTATAGACATTTTTAAACTGAATGTTAGGCAATTTATGATAATTTACCCTAAATTACATGAAATATTACGATAAATTACCAAACAAATAAAAAAATTTCCGGAAATTTATCAAAATATTTTAAACTGAATTTTGGGTAATTTATGGTAAGTTACCATATTTATCTGTAAAATTACCATAATGGAAAATGTTAAAAATTGAATTTTAGGTAATTTATGGCGCGTTACCGCATTTACCTGTACAATTACTATAAGTGAACGAAAAAATTCCATTCATTTTCGGAAATTTACAGACATTTCAAAATTGAATTTTAAGTAATTTATTTTTAGTTTCCATGAATTACCTGTAATATTACCATGAATTATAATGTAATTTTATAAATTTCTGGAAATTTATAAAAAATTTGTAAATAGAATTTTCGTTAATTTCTGCAAGATACCATATTTACTTATAAAATTACCATAAATGACAGAAAATTTCCGGAAAATTATAGACATTTTTAAATTGAAATTTGGGTAATTTATGGTAATTTACCATGTATTACCCGTAATATTACCGTAATATTACGATGAACTATCATTTTTTTATAAATTTCCTGAAATTTATAAAAATATCTAAAATTGAATTTTGGGTAATGTGTGGCAATTTACCACATTTACCTGTAAAATGACTGAAAAATTCTATAAATTTCCGGAAATTTATAGACATTGTTAAATTAAATTTTAGGCAAATTATGGCAAGTTATCGAAAATTATCCTTGACATTATCGTAAATTATTCTTTCATTATTCGAAATCTAATAGGAGCTGAAATCATGAATAGGTCGTTAAATGTCGGAAATCATCCATTTTTTTTTAAATATCCCATGCACCAACGAAGAGAGAAAGTTTTTCCCCTTGGTGCATAACTTACTATTTCGACGGTAATTTGCAAAACAATGAAAAAAGACAAGAAAAAAAAGAAAGGAATAAAATTTTGAGCAAGCCTTCTTTTTCTTTCCTCTGTCTGTCTCTAGTCTGTATTCTGTAGGCACGATAAAAATTGATCAGATTGGATTTTGCTTTGGCACTCTTTTTTAAGGCCTAAAAAGAAAGGACATGTTCGTAATTTAGCTATTTTGGATGAAAACTCAAAAAGTGAGCACAGTTTCAAAATTTTTGAAACCACATTTTTTCAAGATTTAAAAATTCTATGTAGGGTTATTCACAGTACTCAGAAATTCCAACAATTTATCCTGATGACTTTTTTCTATGAAAAGAGAATGATCAAAGTTCGAGCGTTTTCAAAATAAAAAAAAAACAAATAAAATGAACATTTAAGGCCAAAAACCGCATGATATAAAAAAAAGTCAGGAAAAGAAAATGTTGCTTTTTGAAAGCCCTACAAGATTATCATAACAACTATTTAAAATTTGGTCGGAAAGTTGAAAATAAAATAAAATTTTTGGACTAACGGCATAAGCCACGAAAAAAAGACAAAACTTGTTTATCCAAAAAAGAGCTAAAAATTTTTAATAATTATTTTTTATAGGATGCGCAATTTTTGTTTTATACCAAAAAAATACAAAAATAAATTTTTGACAAACGACACAAGATATGAAAAAATCAACAGACAAAAGTTACGTTTTAAAAAATTAGCGACAAGTCATTCGAATTTTTTATGAATAATTTTTGATAGGACATGTAGTTTTTGCTATAGTCATAAAAAATAACATTCAAAATTAAAAACTTACATTTGTTTGAAAAAAACGACACATGCTACGAACTAAAATTAACAGACAAGTGTTTTTCGCCTAGAAAGATCTACAAATTTGTTATTAATCATTTTTAGATAGGACGATTAGATTTTCTTTCAATCGTAAAAAATAAGATTGAAAATAAAAAATTAAATTTTTGGAAAAAGGACACAAGGGACGAAAGAGGACGTAGGAACCTATATATTATCCTATGTAGGGTCCTATATAGTTTTCTCTATTCGTCAGCGCAGCTTAGAATATAATTTAAAACAAAATAAGAAAGAAAATATAAAAACAATCATGATAAATACACTTTATGCTTTATTTTGCAATATCTGAAAAAGTACTACCAGGCAGAGTTACATAAAAATGTATTATATTTGATATAAAAGTGTTGCGTATAATGCAGGAAAGTTGACAAATAGGAAAAAACTGATTGCGAAGCACGAGATACGTGGTTAGAATGTGTTCATTAGAGCCGAAAGAGCTTTAAAAAAAGAGAGTTCACAATCACAAAATTTGAGAGACCCATCATTCACGAGCCGTAGGTGTGTTCAAACTTTTGAGCTATTCCCATTCAACAAAAGAGAATTAACAATCATAAAATTACAGTGCCGGACGGTGAAACGCGGGAACCAACAGTAGCGCCCCCTAGTCGTAATGAGAATGAGCCCGCGTGGCGGGCATATTTTTTTATATTCTTCTCAATTTCATTGAATACATTTAAGAGTGCCTTCCCAAAATTTGACCGCTGGATTTTTTATTTCCAAGGATTTCATTGGCAAAGTAAGTCGGGTATTGATGAAGATAAATTCTGATTCATTCAGAATATAATAAATTTGAATCTCATCGTGCGTCTAACATTTTTTGATAAATGCATTATAAAAAATAATAATAATATTTAAAAAATAATATTAGCAATCAAAACTATAAATTTAGCAACCTTGTCCTCACTTCTGCTGGACATTATTATCAAATTTAGAGTACAAGGTGTGTCAGATTAAATGTTAGGCAAAACTCACCAGACCGTCACAAGCCGACAGGGCAACACGGGAATTGTTCTGTCCCCGAATGTATCCCCGGTAATGGCATTTGCTGGAATGATTTTTCACCGCGTGGCGAACGTGGATGTCCCTCTTCCGCCTCTCGACGATCATTCGGGGGCTAATAAAGTCGTTGGCCGGTGTCAGGTGGAGGTGATATTCAGTCCCGCTTCGAGGCAGACGGAAATGCAGATCACTGTTTCCGTCCCCGTCCCCATTCTCATCATGACGATGGGTTACATTGTGAGAAATCAGGTCACCTCTCAGCGTCACCTTTCGGGGAAACACCACTTCAGAATCGCGAAGATGCCTCTCCAGAGTGTACATTCCTACAGCAAACAAAGTACTTCTTCAGTTTATTGATTTTCTTTGTTAGGAGAAGAATTTCACGTAAACTTAGATAAAAGCATATTCAAAACCATATTTTTCACTCCATATTTAAAGAATTAAGAAAATGTCAGAGATATTTTAGATCAATAAAGTAAAATTTCGAATTTCAAGACTGTAGGGTAAAAAGATTTAAAATAGGTTCCGCATCAAAGGAGATGTGAAACATCATCAATGCGAGGTTTTGATTTTGACAGCTGGTGGTTTTGAAAGATTCAAACAAGGATCTAAGAGATTTTACAGTATGAAAGTAGAATCTTGCATCCCAAGACAGTAGGTTAAAGTGATTAAAAATATGGTCACAGTCATAGGAAAAGTAACACATCATCAAGTGAGGGTTTTTTGTTTGGAAATTGCAGGATCTAAAGATTTGAAAAGGGATTAGATAGATTTTACTGCATTGAAGTGGAATTTTAAATTGCAAGACTGTATGGTACAAATATTCAAAATGGGGTCCGCATTAAAGGCAAGGTGCAACGTCGTCAATGTGGGGTTTTAAATTTGCAACTGTAGATTCTAAAGATTCAAAAAAGGGTCAAAGAGATTGTACAGTGTCAAAGCAGAATCTTTCATTCCAAGACAGCAGGCGATAAAACAATTAAAAATAGAGGCAGAATCAAAGGAGATGTAAAAAAATATCATCAAAGGAAATGTAAAAAAACGTGATTGAAGAAGGGTTTACTGTTTGATAATTGTTGCATTTAAAGATTTAAAATAGTGAGATTTTACAGTTTCGAAGTACAATCCTGAATTGCAAGACTGTAGGCAATACGATTCAAAACAGGGTCAGAATCAAGCGAAAAGTAAAACATCAAGTAAGGGTTTTTTGTTTAGCAATTGTAGGATCTAAAGATTTAAAAATGGGTCAGATAGATTTTACTACATTGAAGTTAAATTTTGAGTTTCAAGACTTGAGGATAATAAGATTCAAAATGGGGTCCGCATTAAAGGTGAGGTGCAGCATCGCAAATATGGGGTTTTAAATTTTCAACTGCAGGTTCTAAAGATTCAAAAAAGGGTCAAAGAAATATTACAGTTTTAAAGTAGAATCTTGCATTACAAGACTGTAGGCTACAATTAATTAAGATAGGGTCAGAATGAAAGAAGATGTAAAAAAATCATCAGAGAAGGATTTTGGTTTGATAATTGTTGAATGTAAAGATTTAGAAAAGGGTCAAATAGATTTTACTGCATCGAGGTAGAATTTTCAATTGCAAGACCTATGATAAAAAGATTGAAAATGGGGTCCGCATTAAAGGCGAGGTACAACGGCGTTAATGTGGGGTTTTAAATTTGCAACTGTAGGTGCTAAAGACTTATAAAAGGGTCAAAGAGATTTTACAGGTTCAAAGAAGTGTCTCGCATTCTAAGAATGTAGGGTCAGGAGATTCAAAGTGAGACCAGTATCAAAGGGAAGGCAAAAGTTTGACTTTGACAACTGTAGGTTCTGAAGATTCAAAACGGGATCAGAGAATTTTAAGAGCATCACATTAGAATCTTGAATTATTTAAGTACTCTAAGCCTAAACTATTCCAAAGAGGGTCAGCATTGAAGAAGAGGTAAACAATTGTTAAAGTAGGGTTTTGAGTTTAACAACTAGAGATTAAAAATAGGGTAAGAAAGGTTTAAGAGCACTCGATTAGAATTTATAATTCAAGGACTGTGGAAGCTGAAAAGATTCAAAATAGAGTCAGCATTAAAGAAGAGGTAAAACATCAACAAAGTAGGGTTTTGAGTTTAACAACTGTAGCTTCTTGAGATTTAAAATAGGGGAAGAGAGACTTAGGAGCATCCTATTAGAATTTAGAATTAAAAGACTGGAAGCTGAAAAGATTCAATATAGGGTCATCATTAAAGAAGAAGGAAAACATCGTGAATATAGGGTTTTTAGTTTAACGACTGTAGGTTTGAGAGATTTAAAATAGTGTGAGCGAGATTTAAGAGCGTCCAATTCGAATTTAGAATCAAATACTGGAAACTAATAAATTCAAAATAGGGTGTGAGAGTTTTAAGAGCAACATGCTCCAGTGATTAGAACATGTGAGACATGGTTTCGTTAATTTAAAAGTGGAGCTTTCGATTTAACAGACAATGAACATCATGGTGCAGCGAAAAAGTTCGAAGACGAGGAATTGCAGGCGTTATTGGATAAAGACCCAACCTAATCGCAACAACAATTGGCACAAACACTAAATGTGACCCGAGGAGCAATTTGCCAACGTTTAAAAGCCATGGGAGATATCCAAAATTATGGAAAATGGATACCACACCACCTGAGCGATAGACAAATGGAAAATCGAAAAACCATTTGTGAAATGCTGCTTGAACGGTTCGACAGGAAATTTTTTCTGCATCGAATTGTCACGGGCGACGAAAAATGGATTTATTTCGAGAACCCGAAGCGGAAAAAATCATGGCTTTCACCTGGTGAGGTCGGCCCATCGACTCCAAGGCCAAAACGCTTTGACAGTAAGACAATGCTCTGTGTTTGGTGGCACCAGTGTGGTGTGGTGTACCTCGAGTTATTAAAACTTGGTGAGATGGTGAATACGGATTGCTACGGACAACAAATTATCCATTTGAATCATCCGTTGAACGAAAAACGGCCGGAATAGGCCCGAAGACATAGCAAAGTTATCATAAAACTTGAAAACGGATCGTTTCATACCGCTAAAGTGTTGAAGAACACATTAAAAGCACTGAATTGGGAAATACTATCGCACCCGGCGTACTCTCCAGACCTCGCCCCGTCCGACTATCGCCTTTTCGCATCGATGGGACACTCACTCGCAGAGCAGCACTTCGCCAATTTTAAAGAAGTCGAAAAATAGTTCGTCGAATGGTTTGTCTCGAAAGAGAAAAAGTTTTTTTGGAATGATATCCATGATTTGCCTGAAAGATGGGCAAAATGTGTAGAATCCAATGCTGAATACTTCGAATAAAAAATTTTTGGGATTCCCTTGAGCATTAAGTGTTTTTTTTATTTAAAAAACCGAGAGAATTTACAGCATTGAAGTAGAATCTTGAATTCAAAGATTGTAGGCTGAAGAGATTTAAAATTGGGCCAGCATCAAAGAAAAGGCAAAAAAATGATGAATATAGGCTTTTGAGTTTGGCAACTGTAGGTTCTGAAGATTTAAAATAGGGCTAGAGAGGTTTAAGAGAGTCCAAATTGAATTTAGAATTCAAGGATTGGAAGGTGAAAAAATTAAAAATAGGGTCAGCATTAAATAAGGGGTAAAACATCGTCGAAAAACTGAAAAGATTCGAAATAGGATCAGCATTTAAAAAGTGAAACATCGTAAAAGTAGGGTCCTGAGTTTGACAACTATGGGTTTTAAAGATTCAAGATAGGTTCAGAGAGAATTTACAGCATTGAAGTAGAATCTTGAATTCAAATATTGTATGCTAAAGAGATTTCAAATAGGGCCATCATCAAATGAAAGGCAAAATATTATGAATGTAGGGTTCTGAATTTGACAACTGTAGGTTCTAAAGATTTAAAATAGGGTTGGAGAGGTTGAAGAGCATCAAATTAGAATCGTAAGTTCAAATTATATAAGCCAAAATGATTAAAAATAGGGTCAGCATTAAAGAAGAGGTCAAACATCGTCAAAGTAGGGTTTAAAGTTTGACAACTAGAGATTAAAAATAGGAAAAGAGAGGTTTATGAGCACCCGATTAGAATTTAGAATTCAAATACTGGAAGCTAAAACGATGAAAAATAGGGTCAGCATTAAAGAAGTGAAACCACGTTAATCTGCTGGGGTTTAGAGTTTGAAGGAAGATATTGAAAGCAGGGTCTCTGGTTGGAAATTAGGTCCAAAGAACTAGAGTCAGCAATCATATTTAATGCAAATATTATTCATTACGGTCGCATATATTAACAATTAAAAACATTTTTAAATAAGGAATGATTTACTTATTGGTAACGAGAATTACTTGGACTCATTACTCTTAACCTTTGACTATAAATGCCCAGTTTCTCACTGAATGCGCAATTTTCCGAATGGATAGGCATTGGAAGTTCGATGCAAATTTTCCAAGTCAGAAGCACGAGGCAGTATCGGCATGTTCTGCAAATTTACGACTTATGCCCGCTGTCAGAGAAATGTACGCGCCGCACCGTGTGTTCTGTGCGAATAGCGAGGTAAATGCAAGCGTGTGCGACAGTTACGGCACCGTAAAACAAGCACATTAATTTTCCTTTGATTCAATGTCATTCTTGGTATAGCATTTCAAACGGAAACGTCAAATCGAACCGATTGATTCTAAATAATTTTCGATGTGAAATATTGAAATGGTGTCAATTAATGGTCTACTATTCGAAAAAAAGAGAAAAAAAATCTGCCTTAGTCCAGATTTGAGCTCGCAACCATGTCACCTAGATTTCTAGCCATTTTAGCTAAATTCGCCATCTAGAAATTATCTACAATAATTAGCCAGATAATTTCTAGACGGCAAATGTAGCTAAAACAGCTAAAAATGTAGGCAACACAGCTATAACTTTAGTTAACACAGCTATATTTTCTTGGAAGACGAAATCTAGCTAAATGGTTAGCTAGAACAGCTAAACCATTTTTTCAGACCATGGTGACATAAGACTGCATCTCTTACACTTAAAAAACTTTTTTGTAAAACATTTATCAAATCCGCTGAGGTGATTGTGACCTGAATGGTTAATGCCAAAATCACGGATAGTCGCGCTCCCGGTTCAAAACCGGGATGAGGCCATTTTTTTCTCGTTTCTTCAAATATTAGACGAGTAATCGACACTGTTTAACAATTTTACGTCAAAAATTGATTGATACCTGATTACGAATCTGAAGTCCAAATTATAAAATTGAAAAAGTGGGATCGAATATGGCGGCCAAAATATTAATAAATTAGCCTCGTTGCTTCAAGATGGGCCAACAGGGGGTTTTTGGGTCGCTGATTCCGAATTTCAAGTCAGGATTTGAAAATTCGAAACGTCAGATCTAGTATGACAAATAAAAAAATTAATACGAAAACCCGTAACTTTAAATCGGGTTTTCGAGGGTACTGTGGGTCGCTTATTGGAAATCTGGAATTAAAATCCAAAATTGAAAACAGCGGGGACATTCCTCCTTTAAAAATTTGTTGTCCAGCGTATTGGATCCGCCATTTTGAATGTTGATTCACGATTCGTAATCAGTGACCCAAGAAATTCTCGATGACCCATTTTGAAGTTACAGGACTAATTTTTTAATTTGTTGACTGTCACACTGAATCGGCTATTTTTATATTGGAAAATTGACATCAGATTCGTAATCAACAACCCAAAAAACCATCGAAAACCCATTTTGTAAGTCACTGGTCTTATTTTTTAAATTTATTGTCCGCCATATTAGATCGGTTATTTTGAATTTTTGACTTTTTGCTTGAAATTCGTAATCAGGCAACAAAAATTAACCAGAAATTCTATTTTGAAGCTACCGTATTTATTGTAAAATTTTTAATCTGTCGTATTAAATGCCAAATTCTGATTAATAATTTTTATTTTATTTGACTTCAAATTCGTAATTATCGACCCAAGAAACACCTGTGGATCCATTTTAAAGACATGGGACAAATTTTTTAATAGTTTGGTTACTATATTGAATCCACCATTTTGAATTTGCGAATTTTCAATTTAGATTTATATACATGTACACAAAAACAAACCCGAAAATCAATTTTTAAGCCATGGTACTTATTTTTAAACTTTTGTCCGTCATATTAGATTTGCCGTTTTAAATTTTAAATATTTCAAAAATTTGATTCTAAATTTTTAATCACAGAAAAAAATCTCTGACAAGACAGTTAAGAGCTATTGGACCCCTTTTTTACCAGTTCGGTCGCCATATTGAATTCGCCATTCCGATTTTTAAATTTTTTACTTCAGATTCGTAATCAGCGTTATTATTTAAACAATTTTTATAAACAAATGCACATTTTGATAATCCTTTGATAAAAAGGCTTGATTTTTTTACGGAATTAACTTAAAATGTTTTGCCTAAGACTCCTTGCTATCATATTTTTCATAGTGATCAAAAAATGGTAATTATTTAAATAGTTTTTTATAAACAAATTCACATTTTGACCATTTTTCTTTGAAAAGGCTTGATTTTTTTCCGGAATCAACTTAAAATGTTTTGCCTAAGACCCCTTTGCCATCATATTTTTCATAGTAAACAAAAAATTTTAAGTATCTAAACAATTTTTATAAACAAATGCACATTTTAACCTTTTTTTATGAAAAGGCTTGATTTTTTACGGAATTAACTCAAAATGTTCGGCTGAGACTCCTTGTTATAATATTTTTCATATTGACCGAAAAATGTTAATTATTCAAACAATTTTTATAAATAAATACACATTTTAAAAATTTTTGTATGAAAACGCTTGATTTTTTTACGGAATTAACTTAAAATGTTTTGCCTAAGACTCCTTGCTATCATGTTTTTCAGTGATAAAAAAAATGTTAATTATTTAAACAGTTTTTATAAACAATTGCACATTTTAACCACTTTTTTATGAAAAGGCTTGCTTTTTTTGCAAAGTCAACTTCAAATGTTTAGCCTAAGACACCTACCTATTATGTTTTACATAGTGACCGAAAAATGTTAATTATTTAAACAATTTTTATAAACAAATACACATTTTGAAAATTTTTTGGATCAAAAGGCTCGATTTTTTTACGGAATTAACTCAAAATGTTCTGGCTGAGACTCCTTGCTATAATATTTTTCATATTGACCGAAAAGTGTTAATTATTTAAACAATTTTTATAAACAAATACACATTTTCACCATTTTTTTAATGAAAAGGCTTGACTTTTTAAGGAATTAACTTAAAATGTTTTGCCTAACAACCCTTCCTATCATATTTTTCATAGTGACCAAAAAATGTTAATTATTTGAACAATTTTGATTAAAAAAATGCACATTTTGACTTTTAACTTTGAAAAATATGAGAGCATTGATTCTTTTGCAAGATATTTTGAATTGATCCCGCAAAAAAATCAAGCCTATTAATGAAAAAATGGGCAAAATGCGCATTTGCTTATAGAAATTGTTCAAATAATTAAAAATTTCTGGTCACTATGAAAAAGATCATAGCAAGCAGTCTTAATCAAAACATATTAATTTGATTTCGTAAAAAAAATCAAGCCTTTTCATCAAGAAATGGTCAAAATGTGCATCTGTTTATAAAAATTGTTTAAATAATTGGCGATCATTAGCTATTATTAACCTATTGTAAGCGCACATCATTATATGAGATACTTTATACAAAAGCTATTGGTCAAAATTAGTTTATCATTGCAAATCACAAAAAATGTCTTTTGTTAAATAATTTGTAACATTATTAAAAGAATTTTTTTACTGCGAAACCACTAATAAATTATTTGTAGTTAGTTTTTACATTGATTTATGACCTTTTTTTAAAATGAATTTCAAAGACTTAGAAGAAATGGTATTATATAGAAGTTTAGGAACAAAAAGTTGTAAATTTGTTAAGTAAGAAAATTCCGTTAAGTCAAAATAAAAATAGCACAGTTAAATATTACACCTGAAAGCCTTACGGTCAATTTGTAAAAAAGAAAAATCAAAATCCATTAAGAATGGCACTGTCAGTCGATTTTTGTCCAAAAAATATGCTTTTTCTCTCACTGTGTGCCGTGCTTGCGCTGTGCTTGTGCCATGCGCGCACGGTGCTTTAGATTTGTTATCTGGAGTTTTTTTTACGAATTTCTCCATATATTTTATTAAAATTTTTAAATCGGAGTTCAATATGAAGTTTACTTAACTCTTGTACAGTTATTACAGTTTTGTTTTACATTAAATCCTTAAAGTTATACAAAACTTATAACATTTGTTCAAGGTTCGCTCTTATCTGCGACTGTAGAGACAATTCAGGAAAGATTAATGCAATTTTTTCCGCGTGCAGTAATAGTCTGTAGATATGAGATGAAAAAGCATTATCACAAATTCCAGGTGTCAGTAGCAAAGATACAAAGTAATAATTTATTCTTTGGAATTACAACCTCTTCTCTTGTTATTGTTACTTCTTTAATGGCATCATGTCGTGGGCCTCTCTGAAGATCCGTATCGCTTCAATAATAGCGTACATTCAATTGTTGCACATGTACTGATTTTGTGTCACCGTACAAACAATCCATAATGTACGCAATATATATTAGCGACTTAGTGTGAGATAAATCTTCAACTGGATGTTAATTAGTACTACACGTCCCACAATAAGGTCTCGCCTTCTGAACGGCACGGCCAATAAAGCGTTTCAATGTCTATAGTGATTTAAGAAAGCAACTAGCCTATATATCAAAACAAAGTACTCGTATAATCCCACACTGACCAATCAAAAGCCTTCACTTTTATGGGTGTACTTTTTCCATCCATTACTATCGCATGAAGCGTTTTTTGCGTAAGTCTTTCATTATAGATGCAAAAAGGAAAATGTGAATACATTCTGTAGCGAGACATTTTCTTGACACAAATTATTGGGATTATAATTATTTAATTATCAAAAACAGTTATGTTGTCTTAACGAATTGATATTGTATTTAACGTTGTTTATGAGCTGAATCGTTTTTTTTGTTTTTATCATTATCAAACCAGAAAAAAATGATAAATAGAATCACCCAGTGTCCCCCATAATGAAAATTTTTTAAACTGCGCTTGTGTTGCGCCGACCACCCGATTGGTCAATGTTAGCGCGCTGATTTTGAATTATATCAATATTCAGATTTAATATTTATAATAAATAAAGATTGAGAAATGTCCAAATAAAATTCTCCTAATCCTAACAGAAGATTTTGGAGTGATAGATACAAAAAATCCGATTTTAATGAAAAAGATGCTATGAATTCTGATTTCCTAGAAATAAATCTTTTTTTGTCCGAATGAATAATCTTATCTCTGTCGAGTTTTAAAATTAAATTTTTGTTTAGTTCCGAAAATGTGACTGAAATTAAAATCACTAAAATTACCAAAAATAAAATAAGAATAAGTAAATACTGCACTGATAAATGTTATATCATACATTTTTTTATAACTTGACGAAGACTTGAATTAAAATTTAAATTAATTATTCTATAAATATTATAAAATATATAATATTGCACATAATAGTCAAATCATACTTATACTATTAAAACTAATATTTTTTTGCTAAAAACTAAAACTTATTATTACCTTTTCATCAACATTTTGAAACATTTAAAATGCTAAATTGAAGAAAAAATCTTTTTATTTGAAGTTAGAATTAATAACGGTTTTTGCATGAACATCGGATTATTTTTTCATCTGTTACATCCAAATTCTAATTTAGGATTAAGAAATTACTTTGGATGCATTTTTCAATCATTAGTTATAATAAATATCAAATCTGAATATTTTTATAATTCAACATCAGTGCGCTCAAAATTGACAAATCGGGTTGTCGGTGCGACGCAAGCGCAGTTTAAAGCCTTCCCAAGATTGGGGACACTGGATTGACCAACGTTTCAAAGAGTCGAAATATAAGTCCTCCTTTTATTCTCTTAAATTCTCTAGCCTCGGTGACCTTACGACGATCTGATGAGGATTAATTCAATATTGTACAAATACTATTTAACTGCGCAAAATGTGCACAAAGTTCCATTTTTGTAAGTTTGGGGGTCTATAAACTACAGAAAAAACTGATGTTTCCATTGGAACCCATTCTTGGTTCCAAAGGAACTGCAACAAAAATGACACCCACTTGCTGAAAAAGAACCCAAAACGATAAATAAACTCTAAATGATACCACACTTGGGGTTCGAAAGGATCTCAAATGTGATTGAGCCTATTCCTAAATAACCTATTTTTCGCTTTGCCCACTTGGACATTATTTTTAATTAATAACTAAATATTTGCCTTAAAGCACACAGGTCATCGAACTCTGATGGACATAGTTAATGAACATAATTAACTTATAATATTTATTAAAGGAAATTAAAATAGATATAATGAATTGATAAATACCATTTGTAGATTATGTAGCAAACTTGTAAATACGAAGGCTTATTCATAATAGTGTTCTCAATCTTGTGAACTCTTTTAACTGCACTTGCGTTGCGCTGGCAATACGATTAGTTACTGTTGGCGCGATGATTTTGAATAGTGTGGATATTCAAATGTGATATTTATAATAAATAATGATTAGGAAATGTATTAAAAGTAATTTCTTTATCCTAAAATAAGATTTTGAAGTGACCGATACAAATTTAACTCGATTTTAATTGAAAAGACGTTGTGAATTCAGAGTTCAAAGAAAGAAAGAATTTTTTTTAGCACAATGATTAATCTTGTCTCTGTCGAGTTTCTAATTTTTTTGTTATCCACTACTATTTGACCTAATATAAAATCAATAAAGTTACTAAAAATGAATTGAAAATTTTTTTTTTCTGAAGTCAAAATTAAAAACGTTTTTTGCAATAAAATCACAATATTTGTTCATCTGTCACTCAAAAATTCTATTTTAGGATTAATCAGTTACTTCTGAAGCATTTCCTAATAATTAATTATTATAAATATAACATTTGAATATTTAAATAATATAAAATGCGTGCGCTAAAAGCAACAAATCGTATTGCTGGCGTGACGCAAGCGCAGTTCAAAAAGTTCCTAAAATTGGGAGCACTGATTCATATGCAAGAAAATTTTCGTCTTAAGGGCATGCTCTTCGTGACAACGTGACCAAACTAGTCCCCGATTAAGAGTATTTCTTTTGGTGTTCACTGTGTCCACACGGATTGAGATATCGTGTGTAAAATTTGACAGATTAAATAAAAAGCACTAAAAAATGTTTGTATACATTAATATGCTTATAGTTTTAAAGAAAGTTTATTTATAAATCGATGAAATAGGATATTACCATTGGAGTTATAGAACTTTGCAGATAATTTTTGGTTTGATGCATTTCGGATTTTTTCGTTCGCGTATATTAAGCACTGATACCAATTTTGGACTAAATCGTCTAAGCCTTAAAAAATATAAGCAATTAAATTTGCACATTCGTTGCAAATCAACAAATAAGTATCTGCAGACACGTAACCTATCATTATTTTTGGAGCATTTTTAGCGATTTCTAGCGGAGGAAAAAAGAACTTTGAACGACAATAAAATCGAGATCACGTGACTAAGTTCGTCCATGAAATGTTTGTGTAGAATGATTTTCATTTTTTTGATCCTAAAAATAAAAGATAAATTTCAAATCGGAAACATAGCAACACCAGAAATGTGGTCAAATTTACTCTTCGGAGGTGTCCAACCAACTTCAATAATTCTTGACGTTTTATTTTTGACGTTGAATCAATCAACTGATAACTATTTTTGACAGTGAACCAACCGGCGGGGCTCAGCGTCGGGTTGGCCTTGTCTTTCGTCCCCGGGCGAAATTTTCTTATTATTGGTTTGGTTTACCTTAAAATTGTTTTACACCAGTACAAAAAATCCACAAGAATATATAACGATTAGAAAATTTTAATTATTTTCTGAAGATATAAACATTTTTTAAGATGGGACTTGTACGGATTTTCGAGTATTACATTCTAAGATGTTCTTCGATTTTTTCTTAATCGAGGCATCTACTTTATCGACGTTAAAAGTTTTTTCCCTATTCTATAGTATTTCACTAGAAAACTTTCTTTGTAATTATAAGCATTTTGATATATACAAACGTTCCTTAGTCCTTTCGGTATAACTTCCTAAATCCTGAACACGATATCTCAATCCGTGTGGATGTAGTGAGGACCGAAAAAATGTTAATCATTTCATTCCCGACACAAAAATTTTATGAATGAACTTAGTCATGTGATCTCGACTTTATCGACGTTTAAAGTTTCTTTTTCTCTCCGCTAGAAATCGCTAATAATGCTCCGAAAATAATGATAGGTTACGTGTATGCAGATACTTATTTGTTGATTTGCAACGAATGTGCAAATTTTATTGTTTACATTAATGTTTTTAAGGCTTAGGCGATTTAGTCCAAAATTGGTGTCAGTGCTCAATATACACCAAAAAAATGCTCATATCTGGGGACTAGTTTGGTCACGTGGTCACAAAGAGCATGCCCTTAAGTCATTGTTCGATAAACTTATTCTGCATGCTCACATTTATAAATAAGTCATTATCAATAATATTCAATTATTAAAAGGGAATCTTGTATTAACCCTTTTAAATTTCTTTCTTTATTTCAAGAAAATGCCCTAAGTATATTTTCAACTTTATAAAGTAAGTATAACGAATAGTATGCATTTTTAAACTGCATATGCAGCATTATTTCTCATGACTTTTAAGAGTATGTTAAAAAAGGGTTAGTTAAGTAATGAATTTTCAATTAAAATCAATAAAATCGCATTAAATTTCCAGTTATTAATTGACCAATGATATTAAATCATGATAATTTAAAGGTGGTTCAGACTTAAACCAATTTTGTATTAAAAATTATAAAATAAGTGAACCTTAACAAGTGAGAAGAAAAATGAATGAATATTAATATCGTTTGTGTTTGCTTTATCGACATATTCTGTAAATCGCTAACTTACCACCCCGACTTTGCAAGCGGTTGGCTTGTGAATGGGCCTTGATGCTGTCAATGCTGTTCTTTTCAAGCGCGCTCTAAACGAACTCATTTGGGTCTCTGCAGGTATCTATTGGAGTTCAAGTTCCATATGACTCAAACTTTCAATTGAGCAGCAACATGAGTGAACCCTTAGTTTTTTCTGTGACGAACGCCATGAAATACTTATTAGATTCTCGTAGATGCGCTATTCCCCAGTGGGCACAAAATTTTGCGACGTCTTTAGGACATCGTTACAACTTTACGACATCCTATGTCCATGTCGTTTAGTCATCTTTACGATATCGTAAATATGTCGTATCATCTGACGATGTATTTACGATATCGTAGACACTTTAATGACATGGACATAGGATGTCGTAAAGTTGTCGTGAAGATGTCGGAACGATGTCGTAAAGACGTCGCCAAATTTTGTGCCCACTGGGTCAGTGCTTCTTACATATTTTAATATGAATGCGTTATCCCAGGTGCAAATTGACCGTCGGCGCACGTTCGGCCCAACCGTTGGACGTCCGGTCGGTCCGACTTTGTACACCACTGGTCTGGCCAAACAGATAAATGATAACGGCCAACCGCCTTTGGCATCCCCACGTCGGCCGGAAATTTGGTCCCATATATGGGCCATCTATTAAGATGATGCCGGGGCAACATTCGACATAAATAATTTAAAGAAAATAATGTAACCAATTAAATTTGTTCTAAATTTAATTACATTAATTAGTTAAATTTAATTTTTAACAACAATAATTTTAAAAACAGTTATTTTTGAAATTATTATTATATAATTTTCATTTTTTATCATCATTAAATACATCATTCGTACAGACAGTTACTTACACATATAATCGCACGTTTTCACGCTTTAAAAAATTTCACTCGCCGAGAATTCGAACCCTGCCTAAACTACTTAGACTAGTGTCTTTTACCCGTACTGAGCACCGAGATCCCGGTGCTCCTCAATAACAGAAAGATTGTTGAAATCACCTAATTGTGTAACGTGCCATTATGTAAAAATGTTCTAATATTATATGATAATTTTTTTTTTCAATTTATAAACAAATTATTGGTTGAGCGAGTTTTTTCTACGATTTCCCATAACTTTAAGTTTCTCCAGTTATATTGCGAAAAATTTTGATAAAAAAGCGATGATTAAAATGATTGTTGTTGAGATCATTATTTTTATAATTACAACAAATTTAATAAACAAACACAATGATCAGGAATTTTTCGATAAAAATTTTTATTTTTACGTCAGTTTTTTTTCAAATAAGGAACTTTATGATAATTGTAGCAAAATTAATAATTTGTAGATTAATTTTATGATTTTTAAAAAAACATATTTAATAAAAAAATGCATTATTCGGGCATTTATCGGCAGTAATATTCTTTTTTTTCAATGCCAGTCCTTTCAATTGGGAACTTCATGACAACTTATGTAACATTGATAATTAGTTGATAAATTTAATGATTTTCTAAAACAAATCTAATGGAAAAATGCATTTATGAGGCATTTGTTGACATAATAATTCGATTTCAATTTTTTAAATTAGGAACTTCATGATAATTTCAGCAAAATGAATCATTTTTTAAAACAAATTTAATAAACAAATGCATTATTGGGGCATTTGCCAACTGATTTTTTTTCTTTTCGATTTCAGGCTTTTCAGTGGGACCTGCATAATAAATTCAGCAACATTTGTGATTAGCTGATATATTTTATGATTTTTTTGAAAACAAATTTAACAAACAAATGCATCATTCGGGCATCTGTGGACTGAAAAATTCGTTTTTTTACGTCAGTCCTTTTAATTGGGAACATGATGATAATTTCAGCAAAATTCATAATTAGTTGATACATTTCATGATCTTTTAAAGAAAGTAAATAAACATATGCATTATTTGGATATTTGACAACGAAAAAGTTGCTGAAAATGTTGGGAAAGTCGAAATATGTATTGTTGATGCATTTGTTTATTAAATTTATTTGTAACTTCAACAATAATAAGTTAACAAAGAAATTTCTTCATCATTATATTTTTCTTGTTTTTTTATGTCATATTTTTGTTTTTTATGTAAATATTTCAAGGAATTTCAAATAATTTTGATTGAGTTCCAAGGAATTTTAAGGTATTTTAAGAAATTGCTTGTGATAAAAAACATTGATTCGAAACAATAATGAATTAATATAAATTTCTTTATAAAAATGTCAAGACTTTAAAACATGTCGTAAAAAATTTTTAATTTTGTGAGGCATTTTTTTTATTTTAAGAGGTTTTAAAAAAATTTGAGAGTAGTTCAAGTTAGTTTAAAAAAGGTTTCAAAATAGTTGTTTTGGTAGAAATTCCAAGAATAAATTGAAAATAAGTTAAAATTCCATTTTTTTGATAAAAATTATTTATTTTTGGCTCAGGATTAAACTATTTTGTTGAAAAGTCGTTTTATTCAAAGATAATTGTAAGATTTATTTAAAAAAATCGATTCCAAGAGCAAATATAGAAGTTATTTAATAAAATTGCTCACAAATTGGTAGAAAAAATTCGACTGATTGTAAGAAATATATTTAAGCAAAAAAAAAATTGTTGATAACAAAAAACTTTCAACGATTCGGAAAATTAAAAACTCGCAGATTTCAAACAAAATTCAGATTTTTGAAAATTTTGAAATAGTTTTGAATTTTTTTGGCATTAGCCAATAATTACACAGCCACACAAAAAAAAGTTCTTTGACTTGGGGGTGAGATCATATTGATTATATGTATTTTGGGTCGCTGAAACCGAACCCGAAGTTTATTTTACCCCATCACGTCAGGTTTTAGATATAACATCAAAAAGTCTTCACAAACACCCAAAAATAAAAATTAATGCTGGCCTGAGTGTCGGACCATGTATACTATATGTTTTTTGGGTCGCTGAAATCGAAGCCGAAGCTCATTTCACCATATCACGTCAGGTTTTCGGTATAACCTCGAAAAGTCTTCACAGATACCCTAAAATGATAAGTAATGCTAGCCTGAGTGTCGAACGATATAGATTATATGTTTTTCGGGTCGCTGAAGTTGATTTCAATGTATAATTCACCCCATACCGACAGGTTTTCAATATAACTTCAAAAAGTCTCGGAGCCTCACACCCAAAAAAAAAGTATTTTGGCTTGGGGGCCTGACCTTGTTCATTTTATGTTTCCGGTGTCGCTGAAACTGTATTTGTAATCTGTTTCACCCCAATATGCCAGGTTGTAGTCATACTTGGATGTCTAATGAATTTTAAACTACATTTTCTGCATTCCTAACTTGATAAATTTCCCGAAAATCTTGGGGACTTTAGCGAAGAGCAAGGCGAACGGTTCCATCAAGATATCAAACTAATAGAAACTTGTTACCAAGGGAAATGGGATGAGAATATGACGGCAAATTTTTGTTGGATGCTGAAGAGAGACAAAGAGGAATATGATGGAAAGCGCAAACGGAAACCTTTGCACAAATCATTCAACAATAAAATAACTCGTTATAGTTTAAAAACAGGGAAGAACTGAAATTCAATCTACATGTCATTTGTACACCTACAAGAAAGCTCTCTTGATAATAAGAGCTTGGATTAATGAGATTTTCAGAGGTTATGTCAGAAACCTGAAGATATAAGACAAAATGGACTCTGGATTCGGGTTTAATGATCCAAAAAACATACCAAAAACATCGTCTAACCAGCTAGGTCAGCTTTATTTTTCATTTTAGGGTGTTTGTAAAGACTCTTTGAGGTTATGTCGAAAACCTGAGGTAATGGGGTAAAATGAATTTTGGATTCGGTTTCAGCGACCCAAAAAAACAAACATATGATATGCATGGTCCGGCAGTCAGACAAGCATTAATTTTAATTTTTGTGTGTCTGTGAAGACTTGTTGAGGTTATGTCGAAAACCTGACGCGATGGAGGAAAATCAACTTCGGATTCGATTTCAGCGATCCAAAAACACATAATCATCATGGTCTCACCCCTAGGTCAGAAAACTTTTTTTTGTGTGGCTGTGTTATTGATTAATTATTTATTAATTATTGTATAAATATTACTAAAAGAATCATTATCAGAATTATTTGAATTATGAGTGAGTTTTACATTAAATATGTTATAAACACCTATAAGTATAATTAAAGTGTCGTTTTAAAAGATAAAAAATTACAAAAAATTATCTCTAGTGAGAGAAGATCTCTTTAAAGTTCTATATGTATTAAATTAAATATTCTTGATATCATATATAATCAAATAATCTAGTTATAATACATAATTTTAATAGCAAATGTAGAAAAAAATATTTAAGGTTAAAAAAAGAGAATCAAATCTGACTCACGGCACCAACAATTTTCATCCCAGCACTGGTTGTTTCGCACAAGCGGTAGGAATTTTCCTAGTGAATTAAATAAGTATTTTTTAACAGAAAACTTCGATTTTTCATTGTCCTTTTTTTAATTAGGAAATTTCAGCTAATTTTAGAAAACTTAATAATTTGTTAATTAACCTTCTGATTTAAAAAAAAACAAATGCATCGATAAGGCATTTTTCAAAAAGGAAAATTCAATTTTTTCAATGACAACTTTCATTTAGGTACTTCATGATAATTTTAGAAACAAATTAATAATTTATTGATCAATTTTATGACTTCTTAAAAAATTTTAATAAACAATTGCATTTTCGGGGCATTTTCGGAGAAAAAATTCTTTTTTCTTTGATATCAGACTTTTTAATTAAGATCTTCATAATCAATTCATCAAAATCCATGACTAGTTAATAATTTTAGGATTTTTTAAAAGGAATTTAACAAAAAAATGCACTATTCATGCATCTGTGCATGGAAAAATTCACTTTTTTGTGTCAGCCATTTATAAATTGGGAACTTTATGGTCATTTCAGTAAAATGCATGATTAGTTGATGAATTAAATTTTTTTAAACAAATTCATTATTCTGAAGCTACAGCCTTATTGAAATAATGAAAGAAATGAGAAACTAAAAAGACTGAGATTAAAAAAAAATCCGTTTAAAAATGCCTCAATAATCCATATGCTTATTAAATTTATTTAAAACATGAGTAAATTTATCAACTAATTATGAATGTTCCTGAAATTATCATGAAGTTCCCAATTAAAAAGACTGATAACCAAAAGCTCATTATTCCGTCAAAAGATGCCAGAATGACGTATTAGTTTGTTGAATTCGTTTAAAAAGATTATAAAATTTATCAACTAATTATGAATTTTGCTGAATTTATTATGAAGAACCCAATTAAAAAGTTTGATCATGAAAAAAAAAAGAATTTGTCCATCGACAGATGCCCTGATAAGGCAATTTTTATTATCATAAAAAAATCATAAAATTCATAATTGAATTATGAATTTTTGCTGAAATTATCATGCAGTTCTTAATTAAAAAAGCTTCTATCGTAAAAACTGGTTTTTCTTTCTACTTATCTATGCATTTGTTTGAAAAATCATAAAATTGATCAATTATTTATGAATTTTGCTGATATTGTCATAAAGTGCCCAACTAAAAATATTAGCATTGCAAAACCCGTATTTTCTCTGACAGTAAATGCCCGAACAGTTAATTCGTTTATTAAATTGAATTTACAAAATCATAAGTTATATAAAAAAATTATGAATTTTTCTAAAATTATCATAAAATTCCTGAATAAATAAAAAATAAAATCGACAAATTTTTATCGACAAATGCCTGAATAATGCGTTTTGTTTATTAAATTTGGTTAAAAAAATCATAAGATTATGGAAAAATTAGCAATTTTTCTAAAATTATCATAAAGTTCCTAATTAAAAGAAATTGATTAAAAAAACGAAGTTTTCTATCAAAAAGTGTGCGATTTGCTTATTAAATTGTTTATAAAAATATTTCATGTTTATTACATATATAATATTTGAATATCTTTAACTAATGTTAACTCTACGAAACTCAGATGATTTCCGTTTTTCCCACTGTGCGGCGTACACAACAGCCAGAGTGTTGCCGGTAGCGGGCGCAACCAAAAAACACTTCATTTTTAATTACAAAAAAAGCAAGAACATTTTCCGAAAAAAGCTTTTTGTATAAACTTGCATAATTGCCTTTAGGTTATGTATTTAAAATATGACATGAAACAATTTATCCTTATTAACGTATTTCATATTTTGCAAAATTCCAAGTCATTTGAAGCACCTTAATAGATTTACACAAAGACACATAACTGTAGATATCAATTTTCTGCGCATTGAACTGAAATTACATCGTTTTATCAAGAGAAAAGGAGAATAGTTCTAGACCGGTTAAGCTAAGAGGTAAGAAACACAAAGCAATAAACTGCAAAAGGATAAATTTTATACGGCTACTAACAATCTACAAAGTCGTTTTTACTGACATAAAGTGAATTTAGTCGATCAATGAAGGAGAAAGATGAAAAGTTCAAGCTGAAATAGCACTGTGGTGATTAGATATTTCCAAGAGTATGCATTCATTCGTTGGGTTTTATACTATAAAGTTATAAATGTTGCCCACTACCTCGGTCCTTGATTTATAAGGTGCTCGCGTTGGATGATAAACGAATGAAACTCTGACAACTCTAGTTAAATATGTACTACCGCCGCGCGTATCCCAATCATTTAAGGATGTTCTAGGAGTACCTTCAAGTACAAAATTACAAAATATTTAACTTTATTTGGAAAAACTTGTAACTTTTTATTGCCAATTAATAATACGCAAATGTAACATTAAGCGAATAAAGAAAAATTATCAATAAAAACCTGCTCGCTACGTGGGCGCATTCTTATCGCTCGCGGGTTTGAGCGCGCCTAGGACGCGAGACTGTTGGATCTCGCGCTTCGCGCTCGTTGATGTATTTATCTCTCGCTTCGCGGTCTTTGATTGCCTGTGATTGCTTATTCAGATATTGCGAAATAAAGCACAAATTATATTTATCATGATTATTTTAATATTTGTTTCTTATTTTGCTTTAAATTATATTCTAAGCTGAGCTGAAACATGTATTATTTCAATAAATTTATATCAGTACAATTCATAATATGCATGCAAATTGAATCGTACTAATTCTTGCTTTTTTTTCTAATTTTTTAAAAATCTTGTCCTGTTTCGTCTCTTTTGTTCTTTTTGCCAAAAATTTCAGTTTTTAATTTTTAGTCTTATTTTTTTACGATTGAAAGAAAAATCTACTTGTCCTATCTAAAAATGATTGATAATAATAAATTTATAGGTCTTTTCAGGTAAATAACTTTTGTCTGTTAATTTTAGTTAACTTTAGTTCGTAGTTAAAAACTTCAATGAGATTTCGGTATTTTCTGGAAGCGTAACTTTTGTCTATTTATTTTTTTCATAACTTGTATCGTTTGTCAAAAAATAAACTTTTTATTTATATTGTTTGTTACGCATAAAACAAAAACTGCGCATTTTATACAAAATAATTATTAAACATTTGTAGCTCGTTTTTGGATAAACAAGTTTCGTCTCATTTTTTGTCGTAGCTTGTGTCGTTAGTCTAACATTTTTTTACGTTTTCATCTTAATGAGAAGGTATTGGTTTAATGTAAAATTTCCCTTTGTCGGTTTTCATCAAATCTCCACGTTCTGAGACCCCCTGAGTCAGAAAAAACGATTTTTACGCAGGTGTTTGTCTGTCTGTAGTGTGTATTCTGTATTCTGTATTCTATACTCTGTAGGCACGATGACTTTCAAAAAATTGATCAAATTGGATTCTGCTTAGGCACACTTTTTTAAGGCCTAAAAAGAAAGAAGAAATTCGTAAACCAGCTATTTTGGATGAAAATGCAAGAAGTGAGCGCATTTTCGAAAATTTTAAAACCACATTTTTTCAAGATTTAAAAATTCTATGTACGGTTATTTATAACTCAAAAACTCAAACAAATTATCCTGATGATTCTTTCTTTATAAAAGAAAGATCAGTTACAGCATTTTCAAAATTAAAAAAAAAAATATTTTATGGCAAACAACGCATGATATAAAAAAGTCAGAAAAAGAAAAACGTTGATTTTTGAAAACTCTACAAGATTATTATAACAACTTTTTTAATTTGTTCGAAAAGTTGAAAATTCAAAATTTGATCGTACCAAAAATAATGAAAAATCCAAAAATTCCATTTCTTGGTAAAACTATTCAAGATAGGAAATAAAATGAATACGCTAAATTTGCGCGCCCTGAAAAGATCTACAAATTTGTCATTAATCACTTTTCGATAGAACGCGTAGTTTTTGTTCTTAGTCGTAAAAAACAAAATTAAAAATAAGAAAATAAACAATTTTTGGACTAACGACACAAGGTACGAAAAAATGAGACAAAATGTGTTTATCCAAAAAAGAGCTTTAAATTTTTAATAATTATTTTTAATAGTCCTATCGAAAAGTGATTTCTAACAAATTTCTAGATCCATGTAGTCGGCGCAATTTGAGCTCATTTTTGGTACGATCAAATTTCGAATTTTGCGACTAAATTAAAAAAGTTGTTATGCTAATCTTCTAGGGCTTTCAAAAATCAATGTTTTTCTTCTCTTTACTTTTTTTCATATCATGCGTTGTTTGGCTTAAAATGTTCATTTTATTATTATTTTTTTATTTTGAAAATGCGCTTACTCTGATAATTTTCTTTTTATAAAAAAATTCATGAAGATAAATTGTTTATGTTTCTCAGTAGGATGAATAACACTAGAAAGAGTTTTAAAGTCTGGAAAAAATGTAGTTTTAAAAATTTTGAAAATGCGCTCACTTTTTGAATTTTCATCCAAAAAAGCTGGTTCACGAACTTGTTTTTTCTTTTTAGGCCTTAGAAAAGTGTGCCAAAGCAGAATTCAATCTGATCAATTTTTCGAAACTTAATTAAAAAATGCATTATTTGGCCATTTTTGACCATTTAAACTTGTTTTTCTTTGTGTTATCAACTGTTAATAATACTTTTTTCAATAGTTAGATAATCATAAACTATTTTTATTTTTATTAACAATGTAGTAGCGAAAATTGTCTCGGCTAATGCATTTGTGAACTAAGATTTTTTTTCTTGTAAAATATAATAAAAATAACTGAGCAATAATTCCTTGCCATAAGTTAATGTAAATTTATTATTCATTAAAGAAACTTAATTACTACTTGACTTTTTTCAGTATTGCTAAAGAGCTAGCTGTTGATTCCGCGAAAGAAACAATATTTTATTTATAAATACATAAAAAGATAAAAATTGTTTGATTAAATTATTGTTTTCTCGTGAATTAAAATTTTTTTATAAAAAATAATGCTATTTATTTGAAATGACACCAGTTATAATATTTGAATTTTTAAAATCATAAAAAAACTTTTTTTGAGATATTTGACATTTGTCACGACAACTACCTTAACTGGCACTTATTATTAAAATTACATTGATTTAAAGACAGCCACCGAAAAAAATTCCATTCTCTCTGACCAATTTTTTTTCCTTGACCATTAATATTCAAAGACTAGAATTTCATTCCTGCAAATTTTTTAACGCATAATCTTTTATAAACGTAACAAAACGAAATTTTAGATAAATATTTTAAAATAAGAATCAATTTATTTCTACCAAAAAAGATGGCTTTATACCATAAAAATATGAATTTTCGATCTAAAAGGACACAGGAATTTTGTCGGTAGAAATATGCATTCTCAACCAAAAAGTAAACATTTTCTACACAAAAAATTAATTTTCCGTCAAAAAGAAAAAAATTAATTTTTGGCAAAATGATTGAATATTAAAGTAACAAAGAACAAATTTTTAACTAAAAACGGAAATATTAAATTTTGTGTAAAAGAAATTAATTGAAAAAAATTAATTATTAACCGAATAGTCTAATTTTGAACTAAATATTAGAATTTTTAACCAAATTGTTGAGGTTTCAACCTACAAATATGAATTTTTAACCAAACTGTTTTTGAATTTCAACCAAATTGAATTCTTTAGAAGATAGTTTAGTTTTCAAAAAAAAAAAAAAAAAAACATTTTTAAACCAGAAAAGATGAATTTTCAATCTAAACTGATGAATTTTCAATAAAGAAGTTGAATTTTCGAACAAAACAATATGAATTCTTACCTAGATTTTTAAAACTAAAATTGCAGTTTTTACAAGGAAGTTTAATTTATTTAAATAATTTTTAATCAATAACGACGAATTTTGGGCCAGAAAATAAGATTTTTTAATAAAATGTTTGAACTGTCTACAAAATTATTAAATTTTCAACAAAATAGTTCAAATAAAAAAACTTTTAAACCAAGAAGATAAATTTTCAACAAAATACATAAATTTCCAAATGAATAACCAAAAGGGAAGAGTTAAATTTTTAGTAGAAAAAATAATTACAAATAATCATTTGAAGAACATAATCAATGTTTTGACAAAATAGTAAAATTTTGTATTTAGTCAAAAAACTCATTTTTTGTAAAATACTTGAATTTTTAAACCAAAGAATTAACTTTTTGATTTAATCTTTAAATTTTGAACCAAAAATATAAACATTTAACCAAGAAAAAAAGAAATAATGAAAAAAGTGAAATTATTTGTTTCCACAAAAAACCCAATTTTCAACTAAATAAGATGAATATTCAACAGAATAGTGAATTTATTTTTTTAATAAAAAAGACAATAGACGAATTTTTGAACAAAAAGATTGACTTGAAAACTATAAATATTTAAATAAAAAGGGTAAAGCTAAATTTTCACTGAAAGATTAAAAAAAAAGGAATTTTCAACAAAATAGACAAACTTTTACCTCAAAAGATACATTTTTAGCTACAAGGATGAATTTTCCAACCAAATAAACAAATTTTCTGTAAAATAGTTTAATTTCAAACTCGAAAATATGAATTTTCAGCCAACGAGATGAACCTTCATCGATGAAAAAAACATTTTTGGAAAAGTAGTGCAACTTTTATCCAAGTAGTCGAAATTGAAATGAAAAAAGATAAATAAAAAAACCAGTTAAGCTTTTAAACAAATGATGAATGTTCAAATGAAATTATAAATCTTAAATTGGAATTGTTGAATTTTCAGTAATAAAATTAATTTCTTCAACCAAAAAAAAAAAAAAAAAAAAACTACTTTGCGACAAAACAAAATATTCTTTCAATTAAAATGATAAATCTCTAACAAAAAAAAACAAAAAAAAACAAACAAGCAATTCAATTTTCAACCAACAAATATGAATTTTCAACCAAAGAATTGAATCCAAAACAATGACATTTTTACTAAAATAAATGCATGTTTAACCCAAAAGGATGAATTTTCAGAAATATACTTAAGTTTTTAATTCTATTCAAAAATTATTCAGGGCAAATTTTTCGCTCTTTTTTGTGCGAGCTACTTTTGTTTACATAATTTTTTCCATTTATCTAAAAATTACATTTTCTTGTATTTTTAACGTTGTTTTTTACCAATAAAACAAAAATAAGGGATTCTATCATAAAATGATTCACAACAAATTTGTATCTCTTTATTGGGTGAACAACTTTTTTTCTATTTTTTTCATAGCTCTCGTCGCTTGTCCAAAAATTAAATTTTTTGATTCATAATGTCGTTTTTTTACGAATAAAATAAAGACTATGTATCCTATAAAAAGTAATTAATAATAAATTTGTAAATCGAAGTGGGGGTATTTCAAATTTTTAATTTTCATAAATTTTTTCTTTCTTTGGGAATTCTTTGGGATAGCTGCTTAAAAATTTTCAGATTTTATTGATTTCACGAAGTTTTTTAATCAGGCAGGATTTCAATCAAAAGTTATTATATCGTGAAAAAGGGAAATCTAAAATACCTTTCAGTGTCGAATTATTCATTTTAATTGTTACATTCCGAAATTTTTAATTTTTGTATTGTGTCGGGAACTTAAAACGTTATGTCATTTTTTAAAATTTGAAATTAATGTTTTCAATTTTGAAGGTATCTAATCTAATTAAAAATATTCATTATTTAACTTTTCCATTTTTCAACTAGGGAATTTTAATTACTCTAATTATGGAAATTTTAATTTAAAAAAATAAATCAAAAATTGCATTTTCGCGTTTTGTGTGCATTTTAAATTGCAAATTTGACACTTTATGATTGATCACTACTTTAAATTTAAACATTTTTAATTCTACACTATATCAATTATTTCAAGTTTCTTCATTAAAAATGGTTTAATTTCAAACGTGTATCCAAGTTTAAAATCACGCATTCAACTCAATATTCTACAAACTTTAACGATTTAAATTTTAAAATTATTTACCACGATATTTTCCTTCTTGGGTTTAGAAAAGACACCTAAGCATATAAATAATAAATAAAAATTTAAGATCGCAATTGTTCATTCAAATGTAGTTATTTTTACTTTTTTTTTTTAATTATACTTGAGGCAAAAATTGGAATTTTCTTTCTATTTCAATTTACAAATGTATTTTTTATATTCTTTGAAAATTCCTTACGTTTCTATTTATCACTATTATATCAAATATTGTTTAGCAAATGGTAAGAATTGAAAAAATTACTGACTGTTTTTTTTTGTACTTGGGATATATTACCTTATTGGTAACTCTATCATTGAAATACAATTTGACTTTACAAGGGGAAAAAATTAATGAATGAATTTTAAATAAGCCCGCGCTCAACGACACATGCGCAGTAAGGAGGAGCGGCAGCTAGCTTCAACCAGCACAGTGATCCCAGATCTGAATCTGAAACGAGACGTGGTCCAATACTATGGCACGTCTATGAGCGTGTGAATATGGTAGGAGATGATATAAATGCCTGTGTTGCGCGCGCAACCCATTTCTCCTCTTCTGAATTTGAAAACTCGAAGGTGCACGATTGCCGGTCGGAACACCTCGGCGATTCTATTTATATCTCTATCTGCTTTGAAATAAAATGAAGAGATTGGGATTTTAATATTTCCAGACTTCCATGCTGGGCTGGCGATTCTCATTATTTGAATATTTCGCGCGCCTCTTTAATGAGTGTATTTTGAGGTTACGTTACTTCGAGAATAAAATATAAATT
>NC_046657.1:150643289-150646798 GCF_010883055.1 Belonocnema kinseyi
CGACCCCCTTGACGGCGTGAGATGTACAGTCGCGGAACGGAAGACTTAAGATGCATGCTTTTGTTCATGTGCATAACCTTTCTTGTCCCGATATCAAGAGACATGAAGTCGTTCTTCGTCCATGGAACTACTCCAAATGAATAGAGTAGTACCGGGACGGCAATATTATAATTATGTTATATTATAATAGTATTATTTAAATCTTGATCCGCATTTGAAAGAAATGAAAGAAATTGGTGATTTTGGAATTCATCTCGTTTGGATAAAAACTCAATTATTTGATTGAGAAATTAATTATTTTGTTGAAAATGTAACTATTTTGTAAAAAAGTCCTCTTTTCTATCAAAAATTCTACTACTTTGTTAAAATTTTTATTTCTTTTATTTGAAGGTTCATCTCTTTCGATGAAAATAAGGTTTTGAAACTGACAATTAACCTGTACCATTTTTGGATAAAAAATCATGTATTTTGTTAACAATTCGTTTTTCTTTGTAGAAATTAAATTGCTTTATGGAAAATTTATACTTTTTGATTAAAAATTACATTTTACGGTTGAATTATCAACTGTAAGTATTTTTTGTTTGCAAAGTCGTTTTGTTGTAAATGCAACTATATTGTTAAAAATGTACATCTTCTTGGGTTTAAAAGTCGATTATTTCACTAAGAGTTGAACTAATTAGTAAAAAAATTAATTCTTTCTTATTAAGGATTCATAATTATAGTTGAAAATTCAACTATTTGCCTTTAAATTCGGTTAAGAATTCAGCTTTTTTGTAGATAATACTCTTTTTGACTTTAAAATTAAAAAATTTATTAAAATTAAATTGACCTTTTTTAGCAGAAATTTAATCTTTTTGGTTGAAAATGTATCTTTTTTGGTCAAAAATGCAATTTTTTGGTAAAAATATGAACGGTACATCTTGTTGGGTTTAAAAGTCGATTATTTCACTAAGAGTTGAACTACTTTGTTAAAAAATACGTTTTTTTTAACAAGGTTTTATAATTATGGTAGAAAATTTAACTATTTGGTTGAAAGTTTAACTCTTTGATTGATTTTTTAACCAAAATTTTAATTGTCGACAATTAAAACTTTGGTTGAAAAATCATATTTTTGGGTTAAAAATTCAGCTTTTTTGTAGATGATACTCTTTTTGACTTTAAAATTAAATAATTTTGTTGAAAGTTCATATATTTTGTTGGAAATTTACCTTGTATGGTAGAAATATAATCTTTTTGGTTAAAAATGTATCATTTTTAGTCCAAAATGTAATTATTTAGTTGAAATATGAACTGTACATCTACTTGGGCTTAAAAGTCGATTATTTCACTAAAAGTTGAATTACTTTGTAAAAAAATACCGTTTTTTTAACAAGGTTTTATAATTATGGTTAAAAATTTAACTATTTTGTCGAAAGTTTAACTCTTTGATTGAAATCTAATATTTTTCGCCGAAAAAAATCAACTTTTTGTCGATAATTCGTTTTTTTTTACTTTAAAATTGAATAATTTTGTTGAAAATTCATGTATTTTGTTTGAAATTGGTATTTTTTTGTAGATCATTAATTTTCTTGGTCGAAAATGCATGTTATTGGTTGAGAATTTAACAACTTTATTGAAAATTTATTTTTTCGATTAAAAATGTTTTTTTTATCTGAAAATGTAACTATTCTAGGATTGATTAAAAATTAATCGTTTTTATCTGGAAATTGGACTATGCAATTTTTGGTTAAAAATTTATCCATTACATTGTATTAGTTAAAACACCAATTAGTTCATAGAAAATTAATTTAATTTGTTAAAAAGTAAACTTTTGGGTTGAAAATTGATATATTTTGTTAATTAGATTTTTTCCTAAAATTAAAAAAACTGCAAAATAAAAAAAATTCCTTAAAATCGTCCCGATTCTTTTTTTTTTAATTTTTACAAATTTTCCAATACTCACTTAAAATTTATTTGGCAAAATAAAAAATCATTTTCAATGTTCTTAACAACCACAACAATTTTTGTTATTCTTTTTAAATACTGTACAATTCTCAAAAAGCTTTTTTTTACATCTGCAAAAGTCTAAATCGTGTTTCAAATTATTTGAAATAATTTCAAGTTTCTAATTATTTCTGAATCTTTTTTTAAATTAAAATTGTAGCATTTAAACTTAAAATTTAGCTCATTACAAATTTAACAATTCAAGGCTTTCTGTTTCGAACCATTCTGTTCAAATTTGTATAGTTTTTAACAGTTGTTCGTAATGGATTGTTTTAAATGACTTGTCAAATATTGCTGATAATTAAAAAAATTTCCTTTTTTTAATTAAAAAATTTCAAATTGAATGGGTTTAAAATAAAAATTTTTTAGACTGAAATAATATTTCAAGTCATAATCGAAAACAAATAAATTAATTTTCGAACAAATAATTGGTGTTTTAACTAAAACTAAAAAAAAAACTAAAAAAAAAAAACGATTTTCAAACTTAACCAATATATACGATTAATTTTTAATCAATCCTATAATAGTTACATTTTCCGATAAAGATAAATAATTTTTAATGGAAAAAATTTATTTTCAACAAAGTTGTTGAATTGTCAATTAATCAGATGAATTTTCGACCAAGAAAATTAATTATCTACAAAAAAAGACAAATTTTAAACAAAATACATGAATTTTCAACGAAATTATTTAGTATTAAAGTCAAAAAGACAAATTATCTACAAAAAGATGAATTTCTTAAACGAAAAATATGAGTTTTCAATCAAAGAGTTAAACTTTCAACCAAATAGTTAAATTTTCTACCATAATTATAAAACCTTGTTAAAAAAAAACGTATTTTTTTAACAAAGTAGTTCAACTCTCAGTGAAATAATCGTCTTTTAAACCCAAGAAAATGTACAGTTCATATTTTAAACAAAAAGATTAAATTTCTACTAAAAAAGGTCAATTGAATTTTAATAAATTTTTTTATTTTAAAGTCAAAAAGAGTATTATCTACAAAAAATCTGAATTTTTAACCGAATTTAAAGGCAAATAGTTGAATTTTCAACTATAATTATGAATCCTTAATAAGAAAGAATTAATTTTTTACTAAGTAGTTCAACTCTTAGTGAAATAATCGACTTTTAAACCCAAGAAGATGTACATTTTTAACAATATAGTTGCATTTACAACAAAACGACTTTGCAAACAAAAAATATTTACAGTTGATAATTCAACCGTAAAATGTAATTTTTAATCAAAAAGTATAAATTTTCCATAAAGCAATTTAATTTCTACAAAGAAAAACGAATTGTTAACAAAATACATGATTTTTTAACCAAAAATGGTATAGATTAATTGTCAGTTTCAAAACTATATTTTAAAAGAAAGAAATGAACCTTCAAATAAGAGAAATAAAAATTTTAACAAAGTAGTAGAATTTTTGACAGAAAAGAGGACTTTTTTACAAAATAGTTACATTTTCAACAAAATAATTAATTTTTCAATCAAATAATTGAGTTTTTATCCAAACGAGATGAATT